>NC_081226.1:1882257-2182257 GCF_902713425.1 Acipenser ruthenus | reverse complement strand
GTTTCTTGGATTACATGCTAAATAAAATATCTAAATTATGTTCATATCTTTTTTTTTTTTTTTTTAAATGGTCTCAATCCTTAAATTCTAGGTGATGCAAAACCATTGGCTAAGGCAATGCAAGAATCATTACGAGGCACATCTTACTGGCAGACTACAAAAACTAACGCAGTCTGCAAATTAAACTACAAAACAACTTCTCAACACCAACCTTATACCCACCTGCTCCCCGAACCCATGCAGGCTCGTGGCATGTGTCCAAGGTACTTTTTTTTCTACTTTTCAAACCACAGAGCTGCAAAATGTACCCATAAAACCACAAGCAAATCTCAAGTGTATCGTTCAGTTAGGCGGCGCACTGCAACCCCTCCGCCTGCAATAAGAACATACGGATTGTTAGTTTTATGGAAGGTGGGTGGAAATAAGCTTTAGAAATGCCATTCATGTCACAGGTTATATATAAAAAAAGTAATCTTGTCGGTATTACATTGCACATCAACAATAGTTTGTGTTTTCCTATCTGTGTGACCTGCTTCCGTTCTGCATCTTTGCAAAACACTGTCTTGTAAACGCGCTCAGGTTTAATACGTCATCTGAATTAAAAGATTGTCAACAGTGTTATTTCGCTTCTGAATGGCTTAATTTCTCAAAGTATAACAATAAAAACTAGATTTTTATTTATTTTGGTGACCGACCTTTTTGTCTGTCAGTGCATGCGTTCAGTTTGAAAATTGCTGTTTTCACAAAACTAAATCACTATGTGTTTTCCTAAAACAGTCCTTATATGATTTGGAACATAACGAAAACAACGTTCCAAAAAAAAATTAAAAAGCAGGCTGATTAACGCAATGCCTCAGTCATCTGTGCCTGCCACTAGAACAACCAAGCAAGCACAAAGGAGCGTGCAGCTAATTCACTGCCCGCTCCCTGGAGGGTCGGTTGAGCAAGCCAAGCTGATTCAAGCCTAGCGTATCGTGTGGAGGGGGCTACATACGCAGTTCCCCGAGGAGAAGCGACTGAACCGATAAATCATTTAAATGTCATATTTCCTGAATACATTCGCGTTTACGGACCAGGGGGTGACGCAGAACAGTGACCTTAGCTCTCACGGGTTTTATTACCTGACAATTACAGCAAAGGCGTACTGCAACGCTCTGGGTTTAAAATGTGGCTCATTTATTTTAAAACCAAGTATAGGTCTGTCTTTAGATTATATTAGTATTTTTTTAAAACTAATTAATAGATGTCTACACTAAGTACAGTATTATAAATAATTATTAACGTATTCTATATCCTTTAAAAAACGACATTGCTCTATCACCCGTTAAAAGGGGGTACATTTATCATCTTCCGTTGTAATAAGCAGATGTAAGGGCATGGATTTCAAAGGGGGGCAGTGATATTGTTTGATCTCAAAAGGGATGACAGTTCTCAGGAACTTGCAGGAGATTTCCACCCCCAAATGCAAAACAAAGTCATTGAATGTGTGGTCTATTGAGAAAGGGTTACCTATCCCTCAAGAACATTTTACTTGGTCTATCCTAGCTGGCTATGGTGGACCTACACACGAACGACAGTTTAATATTGGCCCACCCTCCTGTATGTATGTGTGTGATGCCTTAGCAAATGGGGATTTGCTACCACCTAGTGGAGAAGTAAAGCAACATTATTGACAATGTCAATTGGGTTTTACCACTCGTTTACTGTATTTTACTGTCAAATTCAGACACAAATACTTTAAATGCCAGCTGCATTGACTTATCATTATTATTTTTTTACAACATGTGCAATAATTCTGAGTAGTTCTGTTGCTCCCTCCACATTAGTCAGTCATTGAGTATTTATTTTTTGTATTTGTCAGGAACAGTGGCTTGAAACCTGGTTCAGGGAGACCTAGTTTGAGGCAACTTTGCCGTATCAAACTCCAAGCTGCAACACAGTCTCCTGAAACCAAGTTCCAAGCCAGAAAGTGGCTTCATGTTCCCTCAGCTTTATAGTCATCTGTATGTTGCACAATTAGCCCATTCGATTCCAATCATGTGAGAATATAGCTTCTTAACTCAGGAACTCAGTATTGTCACATGTCTGTTGTGTAATTTCAGATGAGACCTAAAATCGCGGTCCTATTGTGACTGCAGCAGCAGCAGTTGTGATGCATAGTTCACCACCCCCTCGTCTCTGTAAGTCGCTTTGGATAAAAGCATCTGCTAAATGACTAATTCATAATTTATGATATACTTATGTTGTTTATTGTAATGCATTAAAAAAAAAAAAAATCCTACTCAAAAGCTGTTCACCCTAATGCATAACACAAATCCTCAAAGCTCCAGTGGGTGTCTGCTTCATTGAAATAGCTGTGAAGCAGATGAAGCATGTCATTTAGCAGTGTCTGCTTCATTGAAATAGCTGTTAAGCAGATGAAGCATGTCATTTAAACAGTTATCCCCACAACAAAGGGCCAGCCAGCTTCTACAGCAGTAGATTACAAAGAACGCGCTGAGCAAAAAGGGAGCCAAGTAAATAGTCTCTTTATTGAATGTACAAACAAGTACAGTTCTGGAATAGAGGTTTTGGAATGCACGCTTCAAAATGCAAATCTGGAATGAACTTAAACTATAAAGAGGAGGAGGGTATCGAGATTCACAGATTATAAGTATGGATGACAAGGTTTTAAATCCATTTCCCTGCTCTTTCTTGATCACCAAGCAATGTGCAGTTCTAAAAATTGATTCTTTATTTAACCAGGAGATTTGCCATCACCAAAAGTTTTGCATCCCCCTATAGAATGTCTAAAGGAACTAAAAAGTCGAATGAAACCTGCTGAATAATGTTACGTTAACATATTGAAATACATAGTGCTTTGTAGTTTTCCATATACTTACCAAAAAAAAAAAGACATTTCAAAATTAACATGAAATACTGTACTACCATCACAATATCATTTTGTAGTTTGTTTGATTACATGATAAATAAGAGCTAAATTATGTTCATTTTGTTTAATTTTTTTTAATGATGTCTCAATCCTATAATTCTAGGTGATGCAAAACATTTGGCCATAGCTGTAAAATGAATACAGTATCGCGAGAACACAGTGGCTAGACTCATTACGCCCTCATTGGTTTCTTCCAACATAAAATTATGCTTGACTCTACTTGGTTGCAGCATTTTCGGATGCTTTCCCAGTCTAAAGTTGTGACCAGATTTCAAGGCGGCGAGGGTATGAATGTACTGGTAAAACAAGCCAAATGATGAAAATCATTGAAAAGTGCATAAGGGATTATTTGTATAAATATATGGCCCATGCCACTTGCTTTGTGATATTCATACTTATATCACATGGCATTAAGTGCTATCAAATATGGTAGTGTTTTATTTACCAAATTTCAGATTAGTACCCTTTACATTGATACTGTCAAAACCAAGGGCAAACAGGAATAGCACCCGTCTGAGAATTACATCTTGAAACAGCATAAAGAAGGAGCAGGAGTAAGATTTCCTTTCTTCCCTCCCCAGAAAGACTTTAGTTCTAAGTACAGGTTCCATGCACAAAGGGCAGCAGCTGAAGGACTGGTTTGTTTGTTTGTTCCAAAAAGTAATTACAATCCGCGGCCAATGGGCAGCAGTGCTGTTCAGAATACTATATTCTTTTGGAGTTCTCCAAGAGAAGCAAGCAGGGGCTGAACACAACAGGTCTAAAGTGATCTGATTGGAGGATGTCTCTTTCCAAACTTTCAGTCACCCCAGGTTCATGGTAATAATGTAAAGCGCTAAAAAAAATAAGGAACCCCTACATGACATCAGCACGAGAAGAAATGTTCTCAATTTAAATTTTCACCCACCTATTTATTAACCAGGTAGAAGAGGCAGGATCCAAACCGGCAATGCTGTAATCTGGAGAAAGACTGCTGAAGTAAGGGGAGACTCCCTTAATCAAGTTTAATTAGGATTGTCCCAGAACTAACTTATTTTTAAGCAAGGGGACAATAAACTACCTTTTATCAGAGGGCCCCGTGATTATTTCTAAATCCATATTCCAGCAGTGTCTAGAACGTTGTTCTAGACCCTGTTTAGAACACCGATGACGGGTGTACAAGGCTTATGTGCTGTTTAGCATGTTGGGCGAGACTAATCTGGAACTGCCTTTTCTGTTATACAGTACAGATGCTAGTTAGTTCAAATGTTTTGTGAAATCGGCAGTACATAGAGAGCCTGGATGTGGAAAACATCATGGGGCAACCCTACATACAGAATTGTATTGCTGTCTCTCTCTCTCATTAATACCTCCATCATTGCAGATTAGCCAAGAGACTTTAGAAGTAGATAATAAGGCACAGGGAACCAGGATACCGTATAACAGGTTATATAGACAAGCTTTGCTAAAACACATGTGGTGTTTTTTTTTTTTTTTTTTTTTTTAATGACTTTTTCTACTTTCAATAAGGGACAGTAAGCCACTGGTTTTGACACTTATTCTCAGTTATTATCTCCGCTTGTGTGATTAAACATGCCCATCGGACTAGTTTCTAAAGCAACCTTACAATAAAATAAAACAGCACAGCTGTCATTTTAAACCAGCGTATTGAAGCAGTCTACTGACAGGTCACAAGGATTACAGCCTAATAGTTACCTCTTCTACCTCCTTTTCTATTCACTTGCTTGCTATTTCAACATCTAGTTTACCAGGGAGAACTGCCAGCTTTTTACTTATGCATCTGATGTATTTTAATATCCAAACGTTTTCAATTTTACTGAAGCTTTGCAGTGAAGCAAGCAATCTTGCATTAGAGAAACTACACCCCCCCATCAGTCCCCATTTTTCTCTGCCAAACTGGTCAAATGTAACCCCAAAATGTGCCGCTGCATTATTATTCATGAGCCTGGGTGGCCCAGTTGTCAAAAGAGATGGGAGAGGGGTAAAAACGCACTGCACTGCATGCTAGCGCACCATCAACCAGAAGCCATTAGAAATTTGTAGCGGGGAATCAAGTACACTCGTCATCGTCTCCCAGCAGTGAGAACATATTGGAGCTAAGAATTTTGTTCTTTGGCGCCTTCTTGAAAGAGGTCCCTTCCTCCTTTGGCCCCTCCTCTTCTTCCTCCTCCTCCTCTTCATCTGCATCTCTGTCTTTCTCGTCCTCCTCCTGCTCCGAGCTGGAGATCTCTTCCTCTTCCTCCTCTGAGGTTGCCCGGCTGTCATGCCTCTGAGCGGCCTGTAGGGCGGTGATCTCTACTGTCTCAGGGTGCTGCTCCCAGTGCGCTGCAATAAAGGGGAGCCAGACACTTATAAGCTGGGCTGTATTTTTTTTTTCACGGTAAGAAGAAATGCTTATTTGTCGGTCTAAAAATAGATATTTCACGATTAAACATATTTCTTATTAAAACATTCAAAATTAATTATTTTTTTTATTATAGAACATATGTGCCTTAATATTTAAATACTTACCCGAACAACAGTAAATGCTAAATTGCAGAATATTTATTTTTTAAGCCCACCTTTTAAAAGACATTCTACTTTCACCACCAGTGAATTATCCAAAATATATATATATATATAAAAATAATAACAGACATGTGAAACGTTCCCCTTTCTTGTACTGGGCAGTGCGATCTTTAGCAGAAATACTTCCGATCTTTGATGCAGCTATGGGCTTTTCAAATGAAGATATTTTATAAGAAATCGTGTCATTTATCGGAAGCAGACTTATCCAGCTAAATTTGACAGATAGTGAGACAGTAAAACAGGTGTTTGCTGTACTTATTTTTAAGTGCCAATTCTTTCAGAAATGAGAATGTTCATGGGAAACTACATATCACACGGCAATGGGTACATTTCTCGGAACGTGAAAAAACATGAAAAAATACAGCTTTACTTAAGTAAGAAAAATTGCTTGTTAATATCGATTTATTTGAGGGGTGTGTAATCTTGACATCTCTCTGATAGGAGTGTTAACCAACACCCACCATCCCATTTTCTCACCTCGTTAGATTCATTAACATTCCTACTGATCCAGCGTTCTAGTGCACTGAGAATCATGTGGTTCTTGTTATTTTTTTTTCAGGTTTTCAAAATATTTTACAATAGATAAAACTGCTACACCCTGGAACCTGGGCTGCAGGTCACGTGGTCTGATGGCTGTTAGAGCATAGTGAAGTGATCAGGTAACAGGAAGCAAAAATCAACCCAGATGACTGGGTCCCAGTGATAATATTTCAATTGCACTCTTTGCTGCCCTCTCCTACCTTTCTGCAGTGCGTACCCCGGTGGTCTCATACACAGACACAGCCTTCCGTCCGCAGCCAGCCTCAACACGCTATTAGCAGCCCGGTAGACGTCATTGCGAGCCGCCTTCGCCGTCTTGTAGCCTCTCTTTTCCGCCCAGGCTGCAGAGGAACACAGTTTGTTTAGACAGCACTTGTAGATCTCTTGATCCACCCCTCCTGCTCTGCCCTGGACTTGCCTGACCCAAGCACCACGTCACTGGATCCTCAGGTAATGTATTAATCGCACGATTATGTCATTGTAGATATAACTATAAAACTGGTTGCATCCTATTTCATATTGTATTTTATTAGTATTATACTGTAAACTATACTGAATTTTGCACTGTAACCCTGTACTGCCCTGTAACACCTGTAAGTCGCCTTGGATCGGCCAAATAAATAATAATTAAGAGTTTGAAATGAGTCTAGTGTTCAATAAACACAATGCCATTACCTGCTTCACCTTTTCACTGAAAAGCAAAACACAATGCTACCTCTACTGCATTCCCACAATACATCACTTATTGATATAACTGTGACAGAACACCTTGGTCCAAAATATGACAGTTTGGACAGAAGTGTGAATCGGATCTTTTGGGATTCTTAAAACAGCGCTGCGAAACCCCAGTTGCTTGCAAACACATTCCAGTAGACCAAGTGGGCCCCTCAGTGTCAATGATCTGAATCAATTCATCATGTTTTTTTTTATGAGAGCGGAAGGTTTCAAATTATGGTCGAGAAAAATAAATAAAATAGGTCTACGGCCATCACGTTTTTTGTATTTCTATTGCAACACCCACCCACCCCATTCTTTTGGCTGCTTGCTTTTTGGCCAAGCAAGTTCGGAGGCCTGCAATCAAGCAAGCCAAAAAATAAAAACACCAGCTTACCCCCCCTTTCCCTTACCTTCACAGATGTCCCAGGCAGTCCACGGAGGCGCCTCCCGCTCCTTCAATCGGCTCTCCTCAGCGTCCGGGTGCTTTAGCTTCAGCAGTTCCTGGATGGGGATCCTCTCTGCCAGGTACCCCACTGAAGTGTACGGCTCCTGGATCTGAGCGATGGGGTAAATCCCAGCCAAGATCTACAACAGGCATATTTAGAGGTTACTTGGAAGTTTTTATGTACCACTGATCTTATTATTATTATTATTATTATTATTATTATTATTATTATTATTATTATTATTATTATTAATAATAATAATAATAATAATAATAATAATAATGAGTCATTTAGCAAACGCTTTTATCTAAAGCAACTTAGAGTTGGGGGTTAACTATGCATCACAACTGCTGCTGCAGAATCACTTACAGTAGGACCTCGTTTTACGTCTCATCTTAAGGACGGAGCACATGGAGGTTCAGTGACTTGCTCAGGGTCGCACACAGTGAGTCAGTGGCTGAGCCGGGGTTTGAACCTCCTGGTAACAAGCCTCTTTCTTTAACCACGGGACCCCAAGTCTCCCTAATGCCATGCATCTGCACCACTTCCAGCTGCAGTCTACGATTCGACATGCAGTAGAGGGGTTTGACGGGAAAGCAATCAACTAAAAATGATCACGATAATCCCCATCCTTACATCACATCTTATCCTGCGAATTGTCGCTTTCTCCATAGTTTTGTATCTCCAAAGCATCCTTTTTTTTATTTATTTATTTTTTTTACAAATATCTGTCTGCTTTTCAAATGCTGACTGGGAGCTGGGAGAAGGTCCCAATTATTGTGGGTTAAATGTGAAATAGACGCTGTAACATTATCAATCATCAAAGCCTATACAGTAATCACAGCAGCCCCATCAGCAAAACATGCTATAGAACGCTTGTTCAAACAAAGGGGATCACTAAAAGTGGCTGAAAATACGAGATGAAATTTTCGCTCAATGTAAAAACACGCTTGGAAAGGAATTGAACTGTAATTGATTAATTATATGACAATTACAATTACGCAGGCATGCCAAGGTTCAACTCCAATTATGCTGTAATTGCAATTCATTACAAATTACACAATTACAATTGGAATTGCCCCAGGTCTAGTGGCTGTACCTGTTGCTGTCTGTGGACGAGGGAGGGGAAGATGAGTCCTGGGCAGTCGCACAGCTTGACGGTCGGGGTCAGGAAATAGGTCTGGAAGTACTTGGTGTGACCGGGGGTCCGGGACACGCTCACCACCTTCCGGCCCACCAGCCCATTGATCAGAGAAGACTTTCCTACGTTAGGGAACCCTGTGGGGGGGGGGGGGATGTGAGCAGGAAGAATAGTTGTCATTCTGCATTGGAAATAAAGAGATAATGTTTGCACTGATCTTGTTTATTATTAATGTTATTTTTTATTACAGGAGTACAGGAGTATCTATTTCAGGATAGCAAGATATTTAGTTAGTGTAGTAGATGTAAAATGTGTGTTAATATGGCCAGCAAATGCCCCCCACCTCTCCACCACATCAATTTTGTTTTTGGAGAAAACAAGCAAAAATAAAAGAACAGGCAGTGATATAGACAAAGCCGCTGAAAGCTGCTTACCCACGCAGCCCAGAGTAAGGACCCCATCTTTGAAAAGCTCCTGAGAGGGGATTCCCATCTCCATGGCAACGTCACTGTGGTGTTCCACTAGCACCATCTCCTCATCCTCCTCCCCCTCTGAAGCCAGTCCCCCACTCTTGGCGCTCGCTGCCACTGTATCCCGCTCCATCTTCTCCTGCCAGCTGCTCAGGTCCACTGGAACAGAGGAAGAAGGGCTGGTTAGAGTGGAATTTCTACACACCTTATCCATTTCGGTGCCTTTGACAAGAGGTCATTTTCTCTCCCTCCTAATGTACCAATGATGAGAGGCCTGGACATAAAATAGAGTGAGTTCATAATAAATGTTGCCACTGTGTGTAACCTTCTTCCGTTTCACAGACTTACTACAAGAACGAGTTTGCACCATCTTCAAAACGCTCAAACCGTTACTCTGAGGTTAGAAAAAGAGTCGAGCACACAAACGTTTCAGCTTGTGCCTTTTTACCCAAGTTTGTACCTAACTCTGCAACTACACAAAGGCTTTACCCAAATTGGATCTTCGCGGTTAATCCTATCACAAGAATGTCGAAAACAGTCAATGGTTTACCACTATTTTTGTGTGCAACTTGTATACTGCATGACTAACTTAAGTTTGCGAGATATGGAAGGGTGAAGGCATCATCTTACTATACCGTACCTTGCTTTGTCTGGCTGTAGATAAAAGGATATCCACCACTATGACCATGACAATATTTTGCACTTACAGAGCTGCTAAGTGCTTGGTAAGTTTCAAAGACTGAATTATTTTTCTCTCCCCCAATCATATCCAGTAATTCTAGTGGATCCGCTCCCTACCTTTGCCAGCAGTGACAGCCTCACATGCCTTGAGTAGCTGCTTCGGTCCCATTGCTCCTGCCAAGCCCCCTCTTCTCCTCCTCCTGCGCTTCTTGAACACTGATCACCAACAAACACAGCAGTGAGACAAAACACTGGATTGCTGTCCTCGATAGGACTGATGTGTGCATACAGAATCCCTGACATGTATTCAGGGATATACAGCTATAGCCAAAAGTTTTGCATCGCCTAGAATTTTAAGATTGAGACATTATTTATTTATTTTGAACTACATGAACATCATTTAGATCTTTTATTTAACATCGTGAAATCAAAGAAACAACAAAATGATATCGCAAAAGTCTACCGGAAGCCATAATATTAGTACACTATTTCATGTTACATTTTCAAAATGTCACATTTTTCAATTTTTTGTCAGTTTTTCATTAAGTATATGGAAAACTTCAGAGCAGTATGTAATGCAATATGTTAGCATAACATTATTCAGCAGGTTTCATTCGACTTTATGAAGCCAAATTAGTTAATTCTATAGGGGGATGCAAAACTTTTGACCACAGCTGTATAACAGCTCTAGTTGCAAACACGCAATCTGTACTTGTCAGACAAATGCACGGTTTATTTCCCAATTGGTTTGTATTAACATTTTACAAATACTATGCTGGTTTTCAAAATATCTTTCAGAAAGGAAAGCAGACAATTGACTACCGTGGAGCTGGTGACAAAGTCTGCATCCCACTGTATTCAGCATCACAAATCCAGTTTTCATTGGACTGGAACATGAATTATATAATAGATTGGGGGATGATGTCTTATAAAAACATTTCAAGATAGGCATAGAACTAATAGAATAAAATCAGGTAGACAAATGTTTCTCCCTCCCTCTAGCTTACCATCCTCTGGGTCCCTCCCCTCTCCTCTGTTCTGTGGAAAGGAGGTGAAGCAGACTATAAGGACCTCTGGAAACCGCTGCTGGAAATACTGTCGCCAGGCAACCACCAGAGCAGGCGGGGCCAGATCGATCTTATTCAGCACCAGAATGAGGCTCTTCTTCATCTCCACGGTAACATAGTCATAGAGTGCAGGGGAAAAGTGGAGGACCTGGGAAACAGGGAGAGAGCGAGAGAGAGAGAGAGAGAGAGGGGCAGGGAAAAAAAGCAAAAACAGATTAATTAAAAACCTGTGCCGGTTTGTAGTGCAAGGAGGGGGACATTTGTTTCCTGTTTTACCGTCCTTCCTCTCCGTTTCCCATTTTACCCAACACATACTTTGGTATCAATCACAAAAGGGACTGGATGTGTCCGTTTCAGCAATGACTAAATGCAGCGAGAGGCAAGAACAGCCACTGCAAGGGAGGCTACAGCTAGAGAGAGGGAACTTTGTTTTTTTGTACAATTGAAGCTAACAGCAAAACAAGACGGTTGCCCGTAGGTAACACACAAATTAAATCAAGAAAAGAAATCCGTTCTAGACTCCGTCTCTCGACGCTCCTCGAATCGTTTTGTATCCTCCACTTGTATTAATCCACGTACCGGGTGTCTGATGTCTGTAATGAGAAGCAACACATCCGACATCTCCAGCACTCTCCACAGCTGTCTCCACGTCTATTGGGGACAAGAATTGACAATTACCGCTTTGGCTTTTTATTTTAGTTTTTTTATGTTAAAAAAATAAATAAATAAAAGAAATAGACACACCCTCTGAAAGCTGTTTACCCGCACAGCCCCAAGTAAGGACCCCACCTTTGTAAAGCTCTTGTCTTGTCTGTCTGGTCCCCCAGCAGTTTTAACCAACCTACACTCTGCCTTATCTCCAGGTTGTGTTTGAAGTAGCTGAGCTGTGTGACCCCGAACTGGCTGTGGACTCTCTCCCTCTCCCCTTGCTCCCTCGTACCTCTTTCAATCCCTTTCTTTCCCTCTAGGTTCAAAGTATCTTCCCAGGACATCTCCTTGCTGTTTGGTCTCGTAATAGACCCATAGACCCACTCCAGATTCTCCTCTGTTCCCCTGTCCCTTTCTGCTTGATTTAGTTTGAAGTAGCTGGGCTAAGCCGGCCAGTACTGCCTGCAATCACAGTTACAGGCACCCTCTCACCTCCAGGTTGTGTTCGAAGTAGCTAAGCTGTGTGGGCTTGTACTGGCTGTAGACCTGCTCCAGGTACTCCCTGAAAGACTTCTCCTCAATCTGCAGCAGCTTCTCCTTCGACATCGTGTAATCCCAAGGGGGTCTCTTCGGGAAGTCCAGCACTGGAGGGAGAGAGCTGAATTGAATATTTGACTCATTTCTTTTCGCTCATGCTCAGAAAGGCAGCTTAAGAGCAGTGACTGTATAAAAGACGTTCAGCAAATAAAAGCAAGATGAAATGTAATTTACACTAGATTGACAGTTTTAACAACCTAAATAATATTTAAAAATATTTTAAAATGCAAGTGGGTCACACAGACTGTAATGATTATGATAGACGTAAAAGCGAGGTCAAGTGTAGGTGACTCTGCAGCAGCTGTTGATGCACAGTTCAGCCCTCTAGTCTCTGTAAGTCACTTTGGATAAAAGCGTCTGCTAAATGACTAGTTAATAATACTAATTCCTTGCAAGTTTCCACATAATTGAATGAGCGGTTCCCTTGATACTGTTGCAAAACTGTAGCGTGGCATGCATACAAGACGACGCAGGAAACAAAGCTGAATGAGGATGATCTGTTTGCAGGTAAACTGACCGGTGCCTGGTTTATAGATGTCATCAATGTCAATCTCCAGCTCCAAATCCCGGACTGGCTCCAACACCTTCTCCCGGGAAACCTTCTTCCTGCGCTCAACCTCCTCCTTGCTCTCTCGCTCAAAGTGTATCCGGTACCTGCATTTAATGAAACGTTTATAGCACTAACTGACTAACTAACTAAACTAAACACTACCACTAACCTGTATCACGTGTGCCCAATTAAGAAAGGAGCAGTGCGATATCTCACACAATTAAAAAATAACCTTCTGCAATTGTGTAAAAGCCTTACATAGCTTAAACGGTGCTCAGCATTTAGTAAGCAATCCACAATGTACAGGTTCAAGGGTTCAAGCCATTAAATAAAGGATACCCTGTCTGCAGTGGAATTAGGAAAATCTAAAACATTAAATCATAAAATGATGCCAGCATGAAGTTCGGTATGTTCTTATTTGAAGCAGAAGTATAACTTTTAACTTTGTCCCGACAAGTAACTGAAATCACAGCAATGGCGCTCAGCACATAGTGGAGGACTGTCCTGACCTGTTGGGGTCGTAGCCTCGCTCCCCTGGCCGGCGGGGGCCAGGCTGCTGGTTTATTCTCCTGACCTGGAGGGACATAGACTCGCTGTCGGATGTGTCTGTGTGCTCCTCGCGATGCCTCTCCATGCTGCCGCTGCGGCTGTTGGACCCAGCGCGCACCTCATCAGGTGGACCTGAAAGCAAAGAGCAGGGGTGAAACTTTGACCAAATGCAAAAAAGAGACCCTCTCACAGGAAGTAAACAAACTGGACAGCCAATAAGGCCTGCCGCAGCTTGCAAAGACGACTGTCGTACATAGTCATTCATGATTATCATTTTAGCGTACCACTGACCGTTAATGTGGGGCGTTGTTGATGTTCCCATAAATATGAAATGCGCAGAACACGACTCAACGCTGTTTATTATTATTATTATTATTATTATTATTATTATTATTATTATTATGGCATAACGTCGTAGCAGGACTCTTTTACCTCTGGTAGCGAATAATAAGACACTAATAAACATAGCTCGCCATTTGCCTTTGCACAAATGTCGCTATGTACTGTTGCAATTTAAATTACGAGTACCGTAAATAATTGTGATGTAACATGTTTCTCTATACACAACCAACGATAGCCTACTTATCAGTTTCTTATACAAACACTGCTTCAGACGTCTCAATGAACGATGCAAACGTACCTCTTTTCCTCTCTCGTTTATCTTGTAACTGTTTCTTCTTTTGTTTGACGCTAAACGGTTTCTTTTTCGGCATTTTTTTTTTAATCTAAGTTTGTAACGGTACAACTAGTGTGTAAAAAAAAAACAGTATCTAATATAAATTCACGATAAAGTTCCACTACACGAAATGCACTAACTCACCGCTTCCATAGCGACTGCTGGCAATGTTGGAACAACCATTCATAAGATAGGTTGGAACCAAAGCCTTGCTAAATCAATAAACTGAAACTATTACGATATTTCTTCCAAAACTGGTTTTACTCATTATTTAAATAAATAAATATAAATAATATACGCGAATAATTTATTTAAACAGAAAATGTCTATGTTGTTTGGTACAAATTGTTAGCTAGCCACCCCCATTTCAACAAAATAGTACAGCTTCACTTTACAAAACCACCATACTTAGTGCTGGCAGTTTGAGGCGTATATTTAATAGTTGCAGAAAAGCAGAAGCCGAATTTTGTTAACGTTACAAGCAGTTTTTATGTTTGTTTTTTTTTTTAAATACACAGCAGGTTACAGTGTTCTTTTCTTATAAACTGTGCTGTCATACGGGATTTCTTTTTTTAATTAGGTTTAAACCTTATTTAAAACGAAAAACACGTCTAGAACTATCAACCTGATAGATGACCCTTCAATAATGATGTGTATCTATTATGAATCAAGTGTTCTTTCCTTTTTGTTAATGAAATGGTTTGACAGCATACATAATCTGATATTTTACTTTATTTGTTAAGAAGGGGACTGTCATAAACGACCCCTAAAACAGTCACGGATCACAGATGGGGCAGTACCTGCGTAGAAAAAAAAAACTTGTCACTCTTCTTTCTCTCCAGTCTGGACGGAAGGGGGCTGAGGAACCGATTCACACTAAGACCAGCAGAGGGAGCAGTTTGTTCTGAGCACTGCGGTTCGTTCTGAGAACAGCAACCAGAGATAGAGCTGTCAAATCAATCAATAGAGCACCCGTCTGGGAAAGACAACCTTTATTTTGTATTTGCTTTTGTGTTTTGAAACCCGTGTAACCATGACAGGAGATGCAGGGACTACCCATTTACAGTCCATTTGCAGCTCCAGCTTCATGTAATGAAAACCCACTGATATTTAAATTTTCCAGGAATGTAAAATGGCTCATAAAAACAAACCTGCATTCAAATTTAGTGGTGATGAGATGAAAGCTGTTGATAACAGACAATTGGCAATGGACTCCAGTCTAACCAAGTGGTTTTTTATGGCACAGAATGCTAAAATAATGCTTTTATGTTCGTCCTTCTGTGACAGTGTAGCGTCCCGTCCAAGATGTTATCGAGAGAGAGAGAGAGAGAGAGAGACTCAGAACACAGAAACTGCAGGTTTAATGCACACTTTATTTACAAATACAAACACTAAACAAACAAAACACGTTAACAAAATAAACGGCACAATGGCCAAAACAAAAGATCGACACAAAAAAACTCCAGCACAGCAGCTTCACCTCCATCACCAGCATTAATTTTAATATTAACACCTGCGATCACCCTTTTTTATACACCTCTGACTGGAACCTAATTAATCATTAATCATTTCTTCAATTTCTGGCTCCAGTCACATTCCCACGTGCTTGCATATTTATTTTGGTTCCAAGTCTACGTATTGTGTTGCTAATTATTTACACGCCAGATCTAACCCCTTTACCTGGCTTTCACTGGGAATTTGCAGATCTCTTACGGCATGATTTTGTATCAGAAGGTGGATTCAGTCGTAGTGACATCTACAGCTCTGGCCAAACGTTTTGGGCGACCTAGAATCTTTGGATTGAAACATAATAATAATAATAATAATAATAATAATAATAATAATAATAATAATAATAATAATAAATGAACATCATTTAGATATTTTATTTAATGTAATCAAAGAAACTACAAAACGATATCGCAAAAGTCTACTGGCATCCATAATAGCAGCACAGTATTTCATGTTCGATTTCAAAATGTCACCTTTTTCAATTTTTCGTTAAGTCTATGGAAAACTACAAACAGTGGTGTGTAATTCAATACGTTAACGTAACATTATTCCAGCAGTTTTCATTTGACTTTATGAAGCAAAATCAATGAATGAATATTTATTTTATATAGCGCCTTTCATAGTGGACCACCATCACAAAGCATTTTACAAGATAGTGAGGAACAATGCATAATACATTAAATACAGTGAAATACAGGGCATAGTACATTAGTACAGCTGTAAAAAAAACAATGCATAATACATTAAATACAAGGCTAGGATGTGAGTTCTAAACATTGTGGATGCGTGTGTCAAGCAGAATTATACGAATAAGGAGTGAAAAACCTGAAATAGCAATTTAAACAGCAGCTAATAACATATATCAGGCTTAAAGAGAAATGAAAGCAAAAGAGAACAAGTGGGTCTTGAGAGTTGATTTGAAGCGAGTGACTGGGGGAGCTGCATGCACTAAAGCTGGGAGAGAGTTCCAGAGAGTCGGGGCCATGAAGCTAAAAGAGCGTTCTCTGAGTGTGGTGCACTTTTGCTTGGGTATAACAAGCAAGCCAGAGTCAGAGGACCTCAGCTTGCATGCAGGGACGTAGCGGGTCAGCAGGTTGGAGAGATACTCTGGACCTGTGTGATGAAGGGCCTTGTAGGCAAGCAGGAGAATTTTGAAAGTAATCCTGAACTTTACAGGTAGCCAGTGCAGCTGGGCAAGACAGGGGGTAATGTGATCATGTTTTTTTACATCTGGTAAGGATCCTAGCAGCGGCAGTTTGAACGAGCTGCAATCGGTTTATGGCGCGTGACGGAAGATCACCATAGAGAGAGTTGCAGTAGAGTTGAGAGGAGATGAATGCATGACAGAGTATCTCTGTATCTGGGAGGGAAAGGAAGGGACGGACCATTGAGATGTTTCGGAGGTGGTAGAAGGAGGATTTGACTACAGAGGAGATTTGGGCATCAAAGGAGAGGTTACTATCCAGAAGTAGACCAAGGCTTCGTACAGTGGAGGAAGGCAGCAGCAGATAGTTTCCAAGGTTCAAGGCAACAATATTGAGATTCTTGAGTTGAGTTTTCGATCCGACTAGAAGAAGTTCAGATTTGTTAGTGTTGAGCTGAAGAAAATTGGCAGACATCCAGGCCTCGATGTCTTGGATGCAAGCTGAGAGCCGGACCATGGCAGAGGGATATCCAGGGTCTCCTTTTAGGTAGAGCTGGGTGTCATCTGCATAGGAGTGAAACATGAGGCTATGTTGGCAGATGAGGTGACCCAAGAGAAGCATGTAGATGTTGAAGAGAAGAGACCCAAGAACAGACCCTTGAGGGACACCGCAGATGACCGGGTTTGAGTTTATCCTGCAGGGTGATGCAACACTTTTGGCCACAGCTGCACTTTCATTGCTAGCTACATGACTGCTTGCTAGTGTTAGGTTCTTATGACAGTAGAAAGAACTAGTAACAGCCTCCAGTGTTTCTATTCTCATTATTATCTATCTAGTGTTTATTGTGACACACACTGTAAGTGTTCTTCTAGAGCAGGGGTTGCCAAAGTTGTCCCTCTAACTGCTTCTCTTTGTTCCAGCCCTGTTCTAAATTGTTTAATTGAACCAATCAAACCTTCAGCCAGACCCTGAAGTAGTTAATAATATCTGTTAAACCTGGAGTGGAATGGCTGTCCAGGTCCGTGATTGGTCAATCCTGTTTTAGAGCATAACAGCTTATGGATTTTAAGGTTCCCAGTTCCAGAATATGGTATAACATGGAAATACATGGCAGTAATTGCAGGTATCCATGTGCATTGTAATGCAGTGAGCAGTTTTGTTCTGGTTGACTGATATGAGTGACATGCTGCATGTCGGCCTCCCTGACCGTCTTGGAGACTCTGGAGAAGTTAAACTGCTAGGGAATTCAAACATCAATCAAGCCCTTTTCTTTAACCACTGGACCACCAAGCCTCCTGGAAACTGTCCCCTCTATAGTAGATGAGGCAGTACTTAAAGACGTACTTAAACCATGTTAGTAAGCAGTTGTATTTTTTGGTTTGTTGTAGTTTTCCTCAATGTTCTTCTGTCAGGAGACATTATAACCCCTTCGGTCATGATTTTTTTTAAATTTAATTTTCAAAAATTTTAAAACAGTTTGTGTGAACTCTATTGCCCTGCCAAAACTTTGAATAAAACATTATGCATTATAAAATGGATGCATAGATAGGAAGCTGGACTAGGTAGGACTTTGTTCTGTTATCTCATGGGGTGTTCTGTCTTTGCATAAAAATGGAGGGGGAAAATTTTTTCAATTTTTCATGAATTGCTTACTGGTTTCCAAATTTGAATTGATGGTAATCTATTTTTTTGTGGTTTCCTGAAGGTACAGCAATGACCTTTTTGTTACACAGTACAACAGCTTTTTATTTCACAGTTACACCATACTTTTATAATACTTCCATATGTTTTACCAAGCTTTTAGGACACGTCCATGTGCTTTAACATGCATTTACCTTGCCCTCGGTGAATAATGTTACGTTAAAATATTGATTTACATTCCACTTTTTGTCGTTTTTTAGTTTAACATCTAACATGAAATACTACTATACTACTATTATGGCTTGCAATATCATTTTGTAATTTCTTCGATTACATGATGTTAAATAAAAGATCTAAATTAAGTTCATCTAACTTTTCAATAATGTCTCAATCGTAACAAAACTTTTGGCCATAGCTGTAGGCTCAATGTTTTGCTTTCCTTCATGGCCAAATAGCTTAGATGGGCCACCTTTCAAAGCTCTTTGTGTCTATAGAAGGTGTGCACAATGAACCTCATTTACTAAAGGGAGCTAAACTTGATGGTACTCGATAATTGAAATTAGTGTGCACTTTTGAAGTATTTACTATTGCAATTGTAATTGTATTCATTATCGCGTGCGATACTTGGAATATTATGGCACACACTAAATTTAGTACTTCACACTATGGTATTTAGAAGGAATATGCGATTTTTATAGTAATGGATGCTGATGTATTTAAATGAGCATCCAGCTCAGAATAATGCGAGTTGTGAGTGGCTAGTTAGTCACAGAGGCAAGAATGGGAAAAGAGCAGAAGTTAATACTAGGAAGTAAAAACAAATAACATCAAATAAAGACCTGAAAATTAAATACAAGAGAGGAATAAAATAAAAAATAATAAGGATGAGAAGATAAGGGACAAATCCCAGAGAAGAGGGAGGTCTAAGAGGGAAATATTTAGTGGTAAAGTGGTGTTATTTTAAATTTTTATTTCTTGCATGACTACTGAGGGAATTCAAAATGGTTCAATACATTAAACACTTTAATAATGTAATAATATTTCTTTTCACTGTTTATTTGACTATACAATTTGATATGACGAGGTTCAGTCATCGCTTGCTGAGAAGCCGATCCAACCTACAAGAACATCACCTGTGGTGATCTGATCAAACAAATGGGCAACTATTGACACAATACCAGCGTGACGCAGGTGGGTTTGAATGGAGAACAAGATAAATACCCAGCAGAGCACTGGTAATAATACTGAGCCTTCTGCTAACAGCCACAATGAAGACTCTCTTCATACTGGTCCTGTCTGCCGCTGTTCTGCTCATCGCTTCAGGTAATGCCTTCTAAAGGACTTGCATTTGGTGTCTCACTGTCTTGTCTGTGTGTTTCATTCTATTGCTACAGTTCTAAACCTTGGTATCACTTGGAAAGTGATATTCAATGTATCTCTGATGAATAATAAGACCCCCACAAAAAGCGTCTCCTTGAAAAGAATTAGATTATTTTGGTTTAACTATAACAAGCAAAGGAGATTGAATTGAGAGACATTTGCTACATTTGTCATGGTTTGGACTGTTGACTAGTATGCTGTATTATACAAAGCAGTTATCCAACAAGTATTTGGCTTGAGAACTGCCTTCACTGTGAAACCTCCCTTCAGCTCTGTGTTGAAATTCACTTCCAGATAAACTAATATTTTCCTTTATACATTGCGATCCTTTTCAGATGCAAGAAGCATCCAGTATACATCCCAAGATGAGGACGAGCTTGTGGACACGATGTTGGTGGATAAGAGAGAGCTTGGTAAGTTTGCTGATTTCATTTGTTTATTTAGTTTATCCAAGGCGATTTACAGGTGTTACCGGGCAGTAAAGGGTTAAATACATTGTAGTTTACAGTAAATGCAAATAATACCACTAAAATGCAATATAAACTAGAATGCAACAATTTAAGATTACAACAAGTTATATCTACAATGACGTAGTGCTATAGTGCAAGTATAGTGCATTAGCTGAGGATCCAGAAACTTGTTACTAATGCATGCTCCTATTGTGCTCCCTTTTGCTGCTAGAAAAGGTTTAATACACCCTTTCAGTCAATAGTTTTAATTCAGTATCACTGATTAGCATTAGCAGTCACATTTGACTGTTTGGCTAAGTATTAATTGCTGAAGAACTTACAGTATAGTGAAGTGCATTGCAACAATATATCTTACAGAGGCCCAGACTGATTTGGATGCAGACCTGAATGAGGAGGAGAGTGAAGATTTGGGTGAGTAACCGAGAAAGAGAAGGATTTGGAACCACATCCAGGGCAATGTAGATTCGCTACTAAAATTCAAAGTTAAACTGTAAACAAAAAAGTACAGATCCATTTAGAGTGACATGTGACATAATGGTGATGTATTTATAATTGCAGCTCAGATAACTAACGAGATTGAGAATGAGACTTATTGTAAGTACCCTTTATGGATTCTGTATTATACAAATTCGTATTCTGAAATTACGACAAAAGCTCATTTTTTTTAATTTTTTTTTTTCAGCTGACAAGAGAGGTAAGTATGTCAGTTTTTTATGCATTTTGTATTGAGTGAAACACAGAAGTATTGTTGGCACCCTGTATTAGTTTCAATGAGTAACATGAAATAAAAGTTTTAATTTTGATCAAATTGAATAATTAGATGGAATCATCAAAGTTCTTTTGAAATGCATTGGTCTCGTTATTTGATTTAACTTTTAGAAATTAAAGTTTGGTTTACAGGGCACTTTGTTTACTAATAATTGAATCTACAATAAAACAATAATTGAATCTACAATTAAAACCACAATATATGCAACTCCTGATATTGAACGTCAGTGGATCCATCCTAATCAATTTTAATGTCGGATATCATAAATTTAATTTATATCTAACAGTCCCCTTCAGCGTTATCATTTTACAATTAAAGCTTTACAGACTTTTTTCTTTCACGAAATTGAATCTATAATATTCACTATTAGGGGAGCTGTCTGCAGTAAATTGGTGCAACTATAATTGATCATATATCTAGGTAACTCCTGCTTTCTTTTCTTTAGCTCGCAAATCAAGAAGTAGGGCAGCAAAGAAGGCCAGAAAAGCAGCAAAGAAGGCAGCTAAGGCTTGTAAGAAATTTGTTAACATTGTCCACCTTTACAATGCTCTACATGTTTGACTATTTGCAAATACATACAAGGCAGCACCCTTCCTCTAAGGTGTCAATTATAAGCTTGTTTATTTAACAGTAGATATGTTGCAAATGAGACCTCCACCCAGATACTGCCACATTTAATAATAATAATAATAATAATAATAATAATAATAATAATAATAATAATAATAATAATAATAATAATACATTGCTTTATAAGGTTAAGTTAAATCACAAACGTGATTATTCCTGTGTTTTCTTCTTTCCCTTTTCTTAGCACTCTCTGGAAACAAACCGTAAGGAATATTTTTCTTCATTATTTATATATTTAACCTTTCTTTGATTTTGAACCTGGAAGAACTCCTTCCTAAATTCTGAATCAAATTAGTTTTTTCATATTTATTTTAATTTAGTGGGAAGGCCCATCACTAATCACTCAACTAGCTTTGCAATTTGATTCTTGTAAATATGAAAATCCTGTGAAATCCAGGATACGAACTTTAAATCACAAGAGGAGCCCGGAAGAGCTATCAGTTCTTGTAATTGAAAGGTACATTTGCTTGGTAGCATGTGGTGTTGTTACTTATATGCTGTAGGTCACATGCCAAATCAAATTAGCACATACATTTGCATACAGTGCAGACTTTACAATTTTACTGACGTTCTCTAATTTGCATAGTAAGTTCTAAAGCTGAGGGAACACGAAGCCACTTTTTCAGGACCAGTGGTTTGAAACCTGGTTCCAGGAGACCTAGTTTGAGGCAACTTTGCCGTATCAAACCCTAAGTCTCACCTGGTGTGCCATGCAGTGGGGCTGCAACCCAATCTCCTGAAACCAAGTTCCAAGCCACAAAGTGGCTTTGTGTTCCATCAGCTTAACATTTATACTTTTTTTTTTGCAGTGGCTCAGAGGTAGCACCTGAGCCGGCAGCAGAACCAGCACCTGAAGCTGCTGCTGCATAGTAACCCATAGGAAAGCCCAGCAGCTCCCTTCCACCATCGCAGCTCCTGGATCACCAGGAACACTCTGATTAATAAACATTATCATGCAATCTGCCTGTCTTCTGGTTTTCTTTATAAACTTGCACCTTTGCTCTTTTAAAAGTTTACCACTGTCAATGTGCAGGGCAAGATTGGAGATTGCTATGCTTTTATCATGCTTGAATACAGGTATGAATCGTTGAATTCGCTTCATTGTTTTTTCATAATGCTGTTATAATAATAAATATATAAGATTAACAGCAGATACCTGGTGAGTGCTTTTGACTTTTTACGACATTCTGGATGAGGGACTATCTGAAATATGATTTATTTTATGAGTTTCCTGTCACAGATAAAGGCAAGTCATATTTTAGAGGAAATATTTAACTGGTACCAAATCTAAGAGAATAATGAAGGACAGGACACAGTCAAATATTTCATTTCGTGTTGAAACACACTTTGAAGAGTGTGTCTGAGTTTGCTGATCATCCCGGACAGCGGGAGATGAAGTGGGCACAGCAATCAGCAAAAGGAACTTCCAGATTGCCAATGAATTTACTAAGAAAAGTCCACCATTAGTACGGAATGTAAAGAATATTCCATTCCATTTTAGGAATGGAACAAGAATTAAAACAAGCTGCTGTTTGCATTTCCGTAACATTGTGTGGTTATCATGAGTACTGTACAATTTTGTAAGTACAGAGGAAAGGACCATTATTTGCATACCACAGACTCATTTTAGAGCACTGCGCCTCACTTTTATAACTGCAATAAAAAGGTCATAACAGTGTAAAGTACAATACAATCAGTGTGGGCTCTTAAAAGAACCCAGCCTTTTTCTATAATAATGTCTTTTTTATCTCACATTGATCTGAACAGATCTGTACCATGAATGTATAAAACACATTTTAAAAATGGTCTTTCAAACTATATCATTTGTTACTTGCTTATAAGTTTACTGTGCTGTTTCTAAAGCCCAGCATTTACTCAAAGAAGCTTGAGTTCACAAACAGGCTGTCTTCAAAGATTTTCAAGAAACATTCTCAAGCCACACGTGATCATTCCTGCTGTCTGAAAATGGAAAAAAGGTAACCCTTATGGTACTCTTTACATTTCATATTGAATAGACATGGCCGGTTGTAACAGGGGAGACCTGGAATGGCTGTCTGACGTATGCATAGTGCTGCAGGAAAAGGACGGCAACCCCCTGGGATTCTCCTGCCAGTCATGGCAGTGACACAGAGAGGTGGGGGAGAGGGTGTGCGGGCTTTCCCCCTCTCTGAGTAACTGGGAGGTGGGTCTTGGGGGGATTGCTGGACCTATAAATTAATACTTTGTTGTTTCCTCAGATCTGCCCCTTTAGACCTGAACAACAAGCTAGCGGTCACGCTGCTCAGCAAAGACCGTGGACGGACGGGAGAGAAATCCCAAAAGAAACTGAAAAGAGAAGAACCTAACGAAATAGAGAGAAAGCAGGGAATCCTTAGTGTTTTACCAATAGTGTTTTAAGTTAGCTGAGGAACAGCAGAGAGTAGGACGGAGACCCGGGTTGTATGGGTGGCGGCGACCGGGGAAAAACCAGCTGCAGAGTGCAGCACCTTTATTTTGTAGTTTTCATTACTGTGTTTTATTTTCCCTTTCTCTTTTTGCCTTTTCGTTTTCATTATTCTTTGAGCACCTGCGAGTTCACCTGTACTCTATTGTGTACCCTGCCGTGGTTCTCTGGAGGTGCTGGATACCATAGTTGGTAGCCAGGCCATGGACAACAGCGCCCTCTGCAGGCTAAAAGAAATCATTTAAACCAAAAGAACACACTCAATAAATCTGAGCACCTGTGCCGTGTCCCAAATTCAACTTCAACTTCTGTCTCCTGTGTCAGTGAAGACCCACACCCCTTCACACCGGTCATTATACATATCAATACAATCATTTATTTAAGCAGTTGTCCAAAGCATCAATTATGGTAAAACCCCCGAGGTCAAGGCTGGTCTGCTCCCTTGAATAAAGCGACCCAAACACGAAAACTGCAGTTCACAATAAAAGGTTAAAAATAAAAGGTTTAACAGAACACTATAAATACAATACAACACCGAAGCAATGGCTATCACGGTGCTTTCTTTCTTTTTTCTCTCTCTCTCTCTCTCTCTCTCTCTCTCTCTCTCTCTCTCTCTCTCTCTCTCTCTCTCTCTCTCTCTCTCTCTCTCTCCCTCTCTCTCTCTCTCTCTCCCTCTCTCTCTCTCTCTCTCCACGCTGCTACACCCACTCCTTACACATTCACCCAAAACAAAATTTTCTTTGCTCTTTTTTTTTATACCATGTGACCTGGGTTAATTGACAATCAATCATCCAATCACCACCTAGCCACATTCCACACTATTTAATTAAACAATTAAACGTTCCACATTTTTCCCAATAACTAAGTAACAGACGGTGGCTGTGAAAACAGTGGCCATCTTAACTGTTTGTCCCACATCCCACAAGATGTCTGCCAGCCACAAAACACACTCACCCAAACACACACACACACACACACACACACACACGCACGCAAGCACGCACGCACGCACGCACGCAAGCGCACACACACACACACTCACATGCACGCACGCACGCACGCACACAGTCTCTGCTCTGCTACAGCAATCTTGATTCTAAATTCTAGACTTAAAAATAAATTAAATTAAACAAATGACTGTTATTTTTCCCATAGCACACAAGGTGAACAAAGTTCATTGACAGTGCAGTGAACACCTGTTACGGATGAAGGACCCCTAAATCCACCTCATTTCACCACCTCCACTTGTTTAGAGAGCTGGCGTGACAGATCGGACTTTGCTCTGTCATCTAATGGGATGTTCTGTCTTTGCATAAAAAAGGGGAAAAAAACAAGTTAATGATTTGTTTATTGCTAAGCAATAGACCCCTGATTGAAGGACACTGTATGGAAGTTGACTGGGAAGCAGTACTGTACAGACGGTCAACTATGCCTTTATACATTATTACAAACATTTGAAATCTCTAAACATTTGAAATCTCTAAAAGTTTTTGGTCAAAGTTTTGCATCCCCTTATAGAATAAACGGTAACACTTTATATTAAGTTGCTGCTTATTAATGTTTTATACATGTTTTATAAATATATAATAGATGATTAATAACTGTTATAGTGTGTTAATAAAGCATTATAAATGGTTTATAACAATGTATTAGCCATAGGTGGAATTACAGTTTTATAAAGGGGACAGTTTTTAGCCACCTATTGTACTTTGGGATGTTTAAATGTAATTCCATCTATGGCTAATGCATGGTTATAAACCCTCTATAATGCTTTATTAACACTCTACAACATAGTTATTAAGCATATATTTATAAAACATTAATAAGCAGCACCTTAATATAAAGTGTTACTGAATTAACTCATTTTGCTTCATAAAGTCGAATGAAACCTGCTGAATAATGTTGCGCTAACAAATTGAATCACACACCACTTCGTAGATTTCCATATACTTAACAAAAAACTGACAAATTGAGAAATGTGACATTTCAAAATCTAACATGAAATACTGTACTACTATTATGGCTTCCGATAGACCATATCATTTAGAAGTTTCTTTGATCACATGATGTTAAATAAAATATCTAAATTATGTTCATATAGTTTTTTATTATTATTTTATTATGTCTGAATCCTAAAATTCTAGGTGATGCAAAACTTTTGGCCATAGCTGTAGAGTTCATGTTATTAGATTCCATTGCATATCACTAACTAAGAATCGATATTAAACATGCAACACAGACCAGGACCAGGGAACAGTTGAACATTTTTACAAAAAGAGTTGCTGTTGAAATGTTTGGATCCTTTTAGAGATTATTTCTACACAGAAGTAGAAATAAAGATCACATATCTTCATTTGCATAGCCTTGTTAACAAATATTATTTAGGTATTTAAAAAAAGGCCATTTTTAAAGTATAAAATACAGTTTGATATTGAAATAAACCCTAGACTGGTGCTACCTGCGTATGCGTTAGGTAAGATAGCCTATATAAGACAAGCACTTGATAGTGCGAGTGAGAAAGCTTACCTGAGAATTCTCTCCTGACGACAGACAACCTGCTTCACCCAGAAAACGAGGTAACCGATCACTATTTAAAAAAAAAAAAGCTGCAGACAGGACAGTCGGCAGAGCCTCTTCATTCTAGCTGCTTCACTGACGCTGCACCATTTCAGGGAATTTACCTTTCTCTCTATTCGAATAGCCTCTGAGTCATTCTTGTATCATTTTAGATAAAGGGCTGTTGCCAATTGTTTTTACCTGATCCCCACAGGTGATAAAAAGCAGCTATCTAGGAAACCACACATCTGTCAACAGTAGTCAGAAAGCTGCAGCTCATTTAACAATACAACCCTTACTATCCAAACTACTTTGTATTGCGCGTATTGAATGAAAACATTTACCATCACCATTCGGATATGCAGATCCCCGGCTTTATATCTAAGAGTGAATAAGCTAGCCTGCGCTATTTGCATTTTAACAAATAGTTTTACACGGAGGGAGAAAACGCTAATTGCAACTATTTAGAAAAAAGTGTTTTCATTTATTTAATGAATAATACAGTATTGAAAAAAAAACATACGGTATAAGGCATCCATTTATCTGACTAACACTTGCATTTATGAATAACCCATGTTACTATCTTCATATTTATACTGTATTTATATTAACTCTCTTTTGCTTTTAATTGTAATGCTTTCAAATAAAGGGTTGACCAATTTGAATTAAACTGGATGTAGTATTTTATAATTTAATATTTATCTTTTTATGAATGCATTCTATTTAATATATCTGAAAAATGCAAAGCTCAATGTCTTATATTAGTAAATCCTTATAACCCCCATTATAAAAAAAAATGTCACCCTGAAGCATGTCAAAAGATTTCGCCGTATTCTCTATTCTAGGTACAGCTTTTAGTAAAATAATTGTTCTGAGTAGAATGAAACATGTATATACGTTACTGATTTTTTTTAAAATGTTACTCCCATGAAGATAAAAGCTCAAGTCATGCTTGTGTCCACGCTGGCTATGTAATGTTTTGTTGTGTTAAACTCTTTATAAATCCAGCTGGTTTATGATTCAGAAGTTGACTGACCATTCCGTGAGAGAAAAAAAGTTAGTAATTCATTATACGATACAGGTCTAGCTGGAACTTTTTCTTTACGAGTGTGAAATATTGTAGAAATTACGAGCTGTTGTTAAACAACAACAACAATCAATATAGTGTAACATTTTAAAAACATATTTCCGTTTGTATATCTGAAAGCATTCGATTACTGCCAATCTTTAACTTCTACAACCGATTCCTATATACTATAACTAAGCAACACACCCCTGAGGTGGAGTGGGCTGTGGAGGCGGACAGTGTGTATTGGTGCTTGGAGGAAGCCCTTGTTAATAATCCAGCTCTGAGGCTGGAGGTGTTGGACTCACCTAACTTCGCCACCATGCTGGTGAGAGCAGGAGTGACCAAACTGAGAGCCCTGCGGGGGCCTGGGGATGGTTGGCTGGAGCATTTCTGAGGACGGCTGGTACTGAGCTTGGTATTATTATTATTATTTATTTCTTAGCAGACGCCCTTATCCAGGGCGACTTACAATTGTTACAAGATATCACATTATTGTTACAGACAATTACATTATTTTTTACATACAAGTACCCATTTATACAGTTGGGTTTTTACTGGAGCAATCTAGATAAAGTACTTTGCTCAAGGGTACAGCAGCAGTGTCCCTCAGCTGGGATTGAACCCACGACCCTCCGGTCAAGAGACCAGAGCCCTAACCACTACTCCACACTGCTGGTAGGAGTGGTAGGGGCGTTCCTGGATCAGCTCCACTCAGCACTGTCAGCCCAGGCTCTGCGTAGGTTGGAGTTGTGCTTCAATGATTCAGAGGAACCTTTCCCCTAACGGATGGTGACCCCCACAATAGATACTCAGCCCAGACCAGGGGCGCTGCTGGACTGTGAGGCATGCTCCGGTCCTGCAAGGGCACGCTGATACACATTGGAGGGAGCAGCTGGGGGTGGGGGAGGATGTGCGACTGGCATGGAGGGCTCTGTACAAGCCTCTGTTCCTAAGATACTTGGAGATTTGCAGTTGGGGATACCCCACATCATCATTGACATCAATTCTTTTATCAGTATAATAACCCCTGGAGCAGCAGGCACCTGTCCTTTCTGTGGGGTGACGGAGACTGCATTCCATGCCTATATGGCCTGTCCCCAACTACAGCCTCTATATGCATTGCTAGACACTTTATTTGAAAGAATATCCCTGAGCTTCAGTGAAGCAATTTTCATCATGGGAGTGCAGTACAGTAAAGGGCAGAAAAAGGAAAGTGGTTGTAGCTGACATAATTTTAAAAAAGTGTTATTTAGTGGAACAGATTTTAACAGAATGGTGCATTTTTCCCATAGCACACAAGGTGAATAAAGTTAATTGACAGTGCAGTGAACACCTGTTACCCTGTAACACCTGAAGGACCCCTAAATCCACCTCATTTTACCAGCTCCACTTGTTTAGAGAGCTGGCGTGACAGATCGGACTTTGCTCTGTTATCTAATGGGATGTTCTGTCTTTGCATAAAAATAAAAAAAAACGTATTAATGAATTGGTTATTGCTTTCCAGATTTGAATTGATGGTAATCCAATCTCCTGCGGTTTCCTGAAGGTAGAACACTTGGAATGCCCTCTTTGTCACACAGTAAAAGAACTGTTTGTTTCACAGTTATACAGTACTTTTATAATGCTTCCCAATGCTTTACCAAGCTTTTACAAAACTCTCATATGCTTTAACAACATTTACCTTGCTTCACTGTGCTTTGCCATGCGTTTACCTTACTTCCCTACAATTTCCCATGTTTCCTATATACTATAACTAAGCAATAGACCCCTGGTTGGAGGGTATTGTCTGGAAGTTAACTGGAAGCTGTACTGTACAGACACTGTCAACTATGCCTTTATACATTTTTCCAAACATTTGAAATCTCTAACTTATACAGGTATGGCCAAAACTTTTGCATCACCCCATAGAATTAACTAATTTTGCTTCATAAAGTGAAATGAAGCTTGCTGAATAATATTACGTTAACATATTGAATTTAAATTGCATTTACATACCACTTTTTGTAGTTTTCCATATACTTAACAAACAACTGACAAAAATGGAAAAATGTGACCTTTCAAAATCTAACATGAAATATTGTACTACTAATATGGGTTCAGTTAGACATTTACGATATCATGTTGTAGTTTTTTTGGTTTTCATTATATGCTGTTAGATAAAAGATCTAGAGTATGTTCATATAGTTTTTTTTTTAAATTATATCTCAATCTCAAAATTCTAGGTGATGCAAAACTTTTGACCATAGCAGTAGATATATTTACCTTTTTAATATTTGATTTCTTTCATGGCCAAATATCTTCGATGCGCCACCTTTCAAATCTATTTTTGTCTATAGAAGGTGTACAGCTCTAAAGGTTGCACACAATGATAACGTTATATTTCGAAAGTATATCCACTGCAGTACAATCTTTGAAAGACAAAAATATAATGCAAAAACAATTCAGAGTTGTGAGTGGCTAGTTAGTCACAGAGGCAAGAATGGGAAAAGAGCAGAAGTTAATACTAGGAAGTAAAAACAAATAACATCAAATAAAGACCTGAAAATTAAATACAAGAGAGGAATAAAATAAAAAATAATAAGGATGAGAAGATAAGGGACAAATCCCAGAGAAGAGGGAGGTCGAAGAGGGAAATATTTAGTGGTAAAGTGGTGTTATTTTAAATTTTTATTTCTTGCATGACTACTGAGGGAATTCAAAATGGTTCAATACATTAAACACTTTAATAATGTAATAATATTTCTTTTCACTGTTTATTTGGCTATACAATTTGATATGACGAGGTTCAGTCATCGCTTGCTGAGAAGCCGATCCAACCTACAAGAACATCACCTGTGGTGATCTGATCAAACAAATGGGCAGCTATTGACACAATACTAGAGTGACGCAGGTGGATTTGGATGGAGAACAAGATAAATACCCAGCAGAGCACTGGTAATAATACTGAGCCTTCTGCTAACAGCCACAATGAAGACTCTCTTCATACTGGTCCTGTCTGCCGCTGTTCTGCTCATCGCTTCAGGTAATGCCTTCTAAAGGACTTGCATTTGGTGTCTCACTGTCTTGTCTGTGTGTTTCATTCTATTGCTACAGTTCTAAACCTTGGTATCACTTGGAAAGTGATATTCAATGTATCTCTGATGAATAATAAGACCCCCACAAAAGGCGTCTCCTTGAAAAGAATTAGATTATTTTGGTTTAACTATAACAAGCAAAGGAGATTGAATTGAGAGACATTTGCTACATTTGTCACGGTTTGGACTGTTGACTAATATGCTGTATTATACAAAGCAGTTATCCAACAAGTATTTGGCTTGAGAACTGCCTTCACTGTGCAACCTCCCTTCAGCTCTGTGTTGAAATTCACTTCCAGATAAACTAATATTTTCCTTTATACATTGCGATCCTTTTCAGATGCAAGAAGCATCCAGTATACATCCCAAGATGAGGACGAGCTTGTGGACACGATGTTGGTGGATAAGAGAGAGCTTGGTAAGTTTGCTGATTTCATTTGTTTATTTAGTTTATCCAAGGTGACTTACAGGTGTTACCGGGCAGTAAAGTGTTACAATGCAAGCTTAATATTTAAATACAGTGTAGTTTACAGTAAATGCAAATAATACCACTAAAATGCAATATAAACTAGAATGCAACAATTTAAGATTACAACAAGTTATATCTACAATGACATTGTGCTATAGTGCAAGTATAGTGCATTAGCTGAGGATCCAGAAACTTGTTACTAATGCATGCTCCTATTGTGCTCCCTTTTGCTGCTAGAAAAGGTTTAATACACCCTTTCAGTCAATAGTTTTAATTCAGTATCACTGATTAGCATTAGCAGTCACATTTGACTGCTTGACTAAGTATTAATTGCTGAAGAACTTACAGATATAGTGAAGTGCATTGCAACAATATATCTTACAGAGGCCCAGACTGATTTGGATACAGACCTGAATGAGGAGGAGAGTGAAGATTTGGGTGAGTAACCGAGAAAGAGAAGGATTCTGAACCATATCCATGGCAATGTAGATTCGCTGGAGACTCTCCTCATGTTGTGTTGACTCTTCCCGTGTTCATGGTTCAGTCTACTTACTTTAGAGGCAAGAAACATCCAGTTTTGTTGCAATGGGGTTACAGTGCCATGGGGCAGGGTTTCACAGCTACCAGGTGTTTTACACAGCCAGTAGCAAGTAACACTCCAGTAGACACCCAGTATCCCTTCACTTAATAAACCTTACTATAGTAACTGCTATACAACCCATTTTGATACATTTGTCATGGTTTGGCCCAGTAACCAACATATATTGGCCTTCCCTTCAGCTCTGTGTTGAAATTCACTTCTAGATAAACTAATATTCTCCTTTATACATTGTAATCCTTTTCAGATGCAAGAAGCATCCAGGATGGATTTGAAGATGAGAACGAGCTTGTGGATGCGATGTTGGAGGAGGAGAGAGAGCTTGGTAAGTCTGTCGATTTCATTCAAACCCCTTTTCTCTAAAACCAGTTTCATATCAAGCTTGTTACTTATGCATGCTACTACTGTGCTCCCTTTGCTGCTAGAAAATGTTTAATACACCCTTTTTTGCATTCATGGTTTTAGAGCTTTTAACCTCATCTCAGGGGACAGAATCTGTAATTGCAGTGGATCACGCAACACTGCCTGTTACACTGCATTAGAAAATGGGATTCATTGTTGAAGAACTTACAGATATAGTGAAGCGCATTACAACGATTTATCTTACAGAGGCCCAGACTGATTTGGATGCAGACCTGAATGAGGAGGAGAGTGAAGATTTGGGTGAGTAATCAAGAAAAAGAAGGATTTGGAACCACATCCAGGGCAATGTAGATTCGCTACTAAAATTCAACGTTAAACTGTAAACAAAAAAGTACAGATCCATTTAGAGTGACATGTGACATAATGGTGATGTATTTATAATTGCAGCTCAGATAACTAACGAGATTGAGAATGAGACTTATTGTAAGTACCCTTTATGGATTCTTTATTATACAAATTCATATTCTGAAATTACGACAAAAGCTCATTTTTTTTAATTTTTTTTTTTCAGCTGACAAGAGAGGTAAGTATGTCAGTTTTTTATGCATTTTGTATTGAGTGAAACACAGAAGTATTGTTGGCACGCTGTATTAGTTTCAATGAGTAACATGAAATAAAGTTTTAATTTTGATCAAATTGAATAATTAGATGGAATCATCAAAGTTCTTTTGAATTGCATTGGTCTCGTTATTTGATTTAACTTTTAGAAATTAAATTTTGGTTTACAGGGCACTTTGTTTACTAATAATTGAATCTACAATAAAACAATAATTGAATCTACAATTAAAACCACAATATATGCAACTCCTGATATTGAACGTCAGTGGATCCATCCTAATCAATTTTAATGTCGGATATCATAAATTTAATTTATATCTAACAGTCCCCTTCAGCGTTATCATTTTACAATTAAAGCTTTACAGACTTTTTTCTTTCACAAAATTGAATCTATAATATTCACTATTAGGGGAGCTGTCTGCAGTAAATTGGTGCAACTATAATTGATCATATATCTAGGTAACTTCTGCTTTCTTTTCTTTAGCTCGCAAATCAAGAAGTAGGGCAGCAAAGAAGGCCAGAAAAGCAGCAAAGAAGGCCAGAAAAGCAGCAAAGAAGGCCAGAAAAGCAGCAAAGAAGGCCAGGAAAGCAAAAAAGAAGGCCAGGAAAGCAGCAAAGAAGGCCAGAAAAGCAAAAAAGAAGGCCAGAAAAGCAGCAAAGAAGGCCAGGAAAGCAAAAAAGAAGGCCAGGAAAGCAAAAAAGAAGGCCAGAAAAGCAGCAAAGAAGGCCAGGAAAGCAAAAAAGAAGGCAGCTAAGAAGGCAGCTAAGGCTTGTAAGAAATTTGTTAACATTGTCCACCTTTATAATGCTGTACATGTTTGACCATTTGCAAATACATACAAGGCAGCACCCTTCCTCTAAGGTGTCAATTATAAGCTTGTTTATTTAACAGTAGATATGTTGCAAATGAGACCTCCACCCAGATACTGCCACATTTAATAATAATAATAATAATAATAATAATAATAATAATAATAATAATAATAATAATAATAATAATACATTGCTTTATAAGGTTAAGTTAAACCACAAACGTGATTATTCCTGTGTTTTCTTCTTCCCTTTTCTTAGCACTCTCTGGAAACAAACCGTAAGGAATATTTTTCTTCATTATATATATATTTAACCTTTTTGATTTTGAACCCAGACATTGCCTTCAAAGTACAAACTGGAAGAACTAAATTCTGAATCAAATTAGTTTTTTCATATTTATTTGAATTTAGTGGGAAGGCCCATCACTAATCACTCAACTAGCTTTGCAATTTGATTCTTGTAAATATGAAAATCCTGTGAAATCCAGGATACGAACCTTAAATCACAAGAGGAGCCCGGAAGAGCTATCAGTTCTTGTAATTGAAAGGTACATTTGCTTGGTAGCATGTGGTGCCGTTACTTGTATGCTGTAGGTCACATGCCAGATCAAATTAGCACATACATTTGCATACAGTGCAGACTTTACAATTTTACTGACGTTCTCTAATTTGCATAGTAAGTTCTAAAGCTGAGGGAACACGAAGCCACTTTTTCAGGACCAGTGGTTTGAAACCTGGTTCCAGGAGACCTAGTTTGAGGTTGCTGTATCAAACCCCAAGTCCCCCCTGCTGTGCCATGCAGTGGGGCTGCAACCCAATCTCCTGAAACCAAGTTCCAAGCCACAAAGTGGCTTTGTGTTCCATCAGCTTAACATTTATACTTTTTTTTCTGCAGTGGCTCAGAGGTAGCACCTGAGCCGGCAGCAGAACCAACACCGGAACCAGCACCTGAAGCAACTGCCGAGCCGGCACCAGAACCAGCACCTGAAGCAGCTGCCGAGCCGACACCAGAACCAGCACCTGAAGCTGCTGCTGCATAGTAACCCATAGGAAAGCCCAGCGACTCGCTTCTACCGTCGCAGCTCCTGGATCACCAAGAACACTCTGATTAATAAACATTATTACGCAATCTGCCCGTCTTCTGGTTTTCTTTATAAACTTGCACCTTTGCTCTTTTAAAAGTTTACCACTGTCAATGTCATGCTTTAATACAGGTATGAATCGTGGTATTTACCATGTTTCAACACAGTTCCCTGTTATTCACCACACTTGCCTACAGTATGTAGACTTACCATTGGATAGTGTAGTACATTGGATATTACAGTCTATCCTACTAAAGTGTATATTGTTTAAGTGTATATCCCACCTAAGCACATTCAATTCCAAAAGCCCAAACCATTGCCAATGCTGCATCATTAAATTGACCCTGTTTATGTGTAATATTGTAAGTGTATATTCCTGTTTTACTGTACAGCGGTGCTACTTTTTATACAGATAACTTAGCATGTGCGAAAAGGGACTGAGTTATTTTGCAGCATTCACATATGCGTCCAGAATTAACCGAACTGCACTCGGTTTGAAAAAATCTGCCCAAACGAAGCAAGTGTGATTTCACTCAAAAAAGGATAATACGTTGTTATGAGAGAATATGTGAAATATGATTTATTTTATTTCCTGTCACAGATAAAGGCAAGTCATATTTTAGAGGAAATATTTAACTGGTACCAAATCTAAGGGAATAATGAAGGACAGGACACAGTCAAATATTTCATTTCGTGCTGAAACACACTTTGAAGAGTGTGTCTGAGTTTGCTGATCATCCCGGACAGCGGGAGATGAAGTGGGCACAGCAATCAGCAAAAGGAACCTCCAGATTGCCAATGAATTTACTAAGAAAAGTCCACCATTAGTACGGAATGTGCAGAATATTCCATTCCATTTTAGGAATGGAACAAGAATTAAAACAAGCTGCTGTTTGCATTTCCGTAACATTGTGTGGTTATCATGAGTACTGTACAATTGTGTAAGTACAGAGGAAAGGACCATTATTTGCATTCCACAGACTCATTTTAGAGCACTGCGCCTCACTTTTATAACTGTGTGTGCCAAAGTGGTTGATGGGTTACAGGTGCAGGAGTGATGCAGTGCGTAATTAAGCAGACAGAGAGGTTTGAAATCCGGTTTGGAAACAGTTTTAATTTATATCCAGGTCTGGTGATCACATAATAATCCCCGGCAATACACAACAATGTGTGGTGCATGGAATATCTAACAACAGGGTTGCAGACCGAAATAATGAACACAAATATCCATCCCACAAATATACCAACACAGTCACCAATCCTGGGTGCATTCAGGAGTGCTCGTGGTGGGTGATACAGTTTTATAACAGTGACAGTAGTGCAGTGCTGTTTCGGGTTTTGTGTTGCCCCTGGTGACAGCTCTGGGACGTGTTAGCCGTCTAATAATAACAAACAAGACAATTATAGACAAACACTCACAATACGTATATTCACTGCTCTCTTCTCAGGTCTTTTCAGGTTCAAAATACAAACCAAAGCGAAGGAACAGATTGCGATTCTCCATCCCCTTTTATGCCGTCACACATGACCCCTTGGTAAACGAGTGCAACCGACTCTCCAATCTGCGACTGCCACATCGTTTACCTTCCGGGTCAATGCGTTGTTGCAACGGAGTCTCGCCTTCATTCAGACTGGCCGACTTCCCGACCCTGGGAAAGAACTGTCAGACCAGCCCGTCCAAAGAACTCTGTTCTCGCTGCTTGGCACCCTCACAGATCGGGAGGGAGATTTACAACCAAGAATCATTGTATTTCTGTCACACTGTGATAAAAAGGTCATAACAGTGTAAAGTACAATACAATCAGAGTGGGCTCTTAAAAGAACACTGCCTTTTTCTATAATAATGCTGTCTTTTTTATCTCACATTGAGCTGAACAGATCTGTACCATGAATATATAAAACACATTTTAAAAAATGGTCTTTCTAACTATATCATTTGTTACCGGCTCATAAATTTATTGTGCTGTTTCTAAAGCCCAGCATTTACTCAAAGAAGCTTGAGTTCACAAACAGGCTGTCATCAAAGATTTTCAAGAAGCATTCTCAATATATATATATATTTAAAATTATGTCTCAATCCTAAGTCTAGGTGAAGCAAAACTTTTGGCCATAGTTGTACACTTATACTACCATTAGGGGCGTCTAAGGTCAAATTTACTAGTTCTGTTATGTCAGATTTACTAAATCTACCAGTTTACATGTTCCCAATTAATACCACCATGTGTTAAATGTGTTTTTGGGGAATAAAAACTATATGGTTTATGTTAAGATGATTTAAAGTCTAATGAAAGTGTTTATTTTAAATATCCACCAATAAACTCTGTACCTGGTGTAATACAGCTGAGGGAATGCACCATGTGATGCAGCCGTCTAGATAAAGGCACGGCTGATGATAGGTGATAGGATAGCAATCACAGGGTGATACTGAAGGGTGTGGAGCTGGCAGAGAGGCTGAGGAATGTACCCATGAAACAAAACCCTAGAGGAATGCAGTTCAGCCGGTACAGGGAACGCCAGATTTTCAAATTGTTTCCTCCAGTCTTGAGTAGGCTCTTGATAAAAAACACCTGTTTCTTTTTACTTGCTCCAAACAACTAAATAGAATTCATTTTTTTTAAGCAGTCTTAGTTGTGTTTCTGTGGTTGTAACCCCAGTGCTTGGATAATACTAAGCAAGATCTACAAAGAGTTTGCATTTGTGAAAACGCCACATTTTTATAAAATAATAGCTTGTGTTAAAAAAAAGAAACATTCAATATTCCACTTGCAAAACTATTCTTTAATTACAGGATTCATTTGCAGCACTTGCTAAACAAACACAGCCTTCAGATACACAGCCCAAAGTTCAGCTGGCTGGAAAAATCAGGTACTGTAGCCACACCCAGAATGACAATGAAAAAAGTGCACTCTCTTTCAGACTACAACACTCACAACAGAAAACAGACTGAGAGAATGGCTACTGGAAAAACCTTAGAGGAACTGCACAGTGAGCTCACGTGTTCAATCTGTAAAGAGCTCTTCAATGAGCCTGTCATTTTGGAGTGCGGTGATCACTTTTGCAGGAACTGCATCAGCCAGCTCTGGGGGAAAAATAAAGGCAGTTTCTCTTGTCCTCGGTGCAGCGCCTTGGTAGAAAGGAGCCTCCGGCCCAACCTGCTTCTGACTAACGTTGTGGACAGCGTGAGGCGGTCGAGAGCGGAGGCCCTGCATGCATCTCTGAAGGAGACTAAGTGCGAAGAGCACAGAGAGGAGCTGAAGCTGTTCTGTGAAGATGACCAGAGAGCGATCTGTGTGGTGTGCGGCTGCTCCAGGGAGCACAAAACCCACAATGTTATACCCATCAAGGAAGCCTTCCAGACCTACAAGGTACTTTTTATTTTGTGTCCTAGACTTGGCGACAGTCAGTCACATAATACAACTGTTTGTCATTTTAAATGTATGTTAATGTCTCTTAAGATGAATACACACTGTATACAAGGCGAGGCAACAGGTTCTGTTTTGAGGCAAGGCACGTTTACTTTAAAGTTAAAGTTTTCTGACAGGAATAAAACAGCTTCAATGATATAAAACTAAGGAGCAGTTGGTTGTTCTGAAAAGGAAGATTGTCTATAGGCTGAGAAATTTAAAATAACTACTGTATCTCATCTCCTTTTGGTTCATGAAATGTAACGCAGTGGTAGTGAAACGGAATGCAGCCTGTGCTAGATTCTTAAAGCTGTTTGCTACACAAAAATGCATTAGTGGTTTTTTTGGGGGGGGAAGGAAAACACAATCCACGAAGTCAGGAAAACTTAAACTTATAAGCAGTTATATGTTTTTTTCTTATTCACTTTAGAATTGTAATTTATGATATTTTGCTAGCTACTGGTTTCAAGACCCAGATCAGCATTAATCCTGGTCTTGAAACTAGCAATGGGGGAATGGGGGGAATCAGCTTTGAGAATGGAGCCCCCCGGCCCGTTGCCATTAAGCACAGGGCATATATGATTTAGAAATGATTAGATTGGTTTACAAAGTCAATCTACAAAGTCAATATTATTTAAGCATGATGCAAACCTAACTTTTAACATACCTAAAGTTTATTTTATGAGAAAATTGTGAACTCCGTCAATGTCATGGTCACAGCTTCGGCAGGGTGTATTCCCTTTTATTGCTGAGCCAAGCTGGTCTGAGAAGATAATAATCTGCTGTATCAATATCACTGGGATTTGCAGGATCACTCACAATGTTTTCTTTGCAGGAGAAGTTATCAAAGTCCCTGTGGAGAATTCAACAGCAAATACAAGAAGCCACTCAGTTAAAGGCAGAAGTAGACCAGAAGAGATTAGCCCTAAAGGTAACAAAGAATTATATTCTGAGTGACTTGAGCCAAACGAAGAGAAAATAATCCAACAAAAACACTGCCAGACTTGATAACTGTAACACAATTTGCCAAAAGAAACAGGAAACGACACCTACCCAAAACAGAATACATTAGCAATTCAACAATGCAGTGTGTTAACCATTAACTGCCTCATAAATTACAAAACAAATAGCTTTTTGTTCGTGTTGACATTTCTCGTACATTCTATAGTGAATTACAATGTCCAAGGGCAAAAGGAACAGCCACCACTTCTGTTTTTTTTTTCAACTAAAAAAATAAAACTATCAGATTTCAACAAGTATGTATTTTTATTTTGAAATGAATAACTCGAGGAAGTTATTCTTAAAGTTTTGTTTTACAGCGTCGCAATGAAATTGAAATTGAAATAAACACTGCAAAATAATAGCTGTAATAAAGATTAGTTACTTATTAACATGTTGCTATCTCATTTGTATGTTCTGCCTAAAATTAAGGCTTGAAAGCCCATTTAGTTGTTTCACAGAAAGAAAAAAAAAACCTCTAAATTAAATCAATGTTACTATTCACACGTTTCTCAGTTGTGATAGAGATAAACAATTGGCTTAACAGGTATCAACTGAATTCTTAAAGGAGAGTATAAAGTAGGTGTAAAACACTGACAATCAGAAGCCCGAAATATATTTGGTTCCAATTCCAATTCCAGTTCCAGTTCCAGTTCCAATACAATCAGGGTTCTGAATCACAGTTTAGGTCATGTTTAGTGCCTAGCATTCCTGCCTTGCCCTTGACGGTGTGCTTTGGGATGGTTTCAGGAGCAGGCTGAAAGCCTGGAAGTGCAGATTGAAGATGACTTTACTAAACTTCACCAGTTCCTGGATCAGGAAGAAGGGGTTCTGATTAGTAAGCTACGGAAAGAGGAAGAGGGGCTCCGGAAACAACTGGATGAAAACGGGAGCTATGTTACAGCAGAAGTGAGCAGATTGGAGCAAGCAGCCAGAGATCTGGAAAATAAACTGACACTCCAGGAAACCCCTGAGTTACTTAAGGTAAGAGAGATCCAGAGCAAGACAGCTGTGTTGATAGACAATGGGAAGCCTGTGATTGATTCCGTCACCCCAAACGAGAAAATGCATGGGCCCCCCAGCAAAGCTGTGGGTGGGGTGATAATAAATATTTCCCTTTTTGGAGTACTGTATTAATTTTAAGCTGACTCAATGAGTGGCTGGACGAAGGTTAAACTGGATCCCAATCATATCTAACAACCCCCTAATTTAATTGGTTTGCCAAGAAGGTACTTGTATAACAAAAGTCCCTTTGGTCTACATGCCAATAAGGCAGAACAAAATTAAAATAGCACTGAATTTGTAGCCCTGAAGTTAGGTACATTTAGATTCTACCTGGATTATATGTTATACAGTATATAGAAATAATATGTGAAGCTTAAATTCGATTTTCCAATTGTTTGTCTATTGTACTGGTACCTGGACATCTCAAAGGTGTTTTAAAACATTGTTTCCCTTTTCCTGGTACTTATTTCACTTTGGTGTAAAGTTACTGAAAGAAAAATCGGGTCTACTGACTGAAAATATCCAACTATCACGAAACATTCTTTGGTGTGCAAGAGATTTCATGCTGGCTAAAATTCTTAGTGCTTGTTCAAGTTCAAAAGGTTTGAGGCTTCTAAATGTATATAAAAAGTTCATGTGTAGTCATTCATGTTTCCCATTCTCTTTCCCCAGGATATTAAACATCTCCTCCGTAGGTGAGTATCCTTTCTCAGTATTGATTCTCCACAGTCTTACTGCCTGGTTCCAGAGACACTAACAAGTTCTGTGTTTACTACAGGACGGAGGTGAAGTTTCAGAAACCAGAAGAGGTTTATGTTAGCCTGCAGGCTGGAGAATATATGGGACCTCTCCAGTACAGAGTGTGGAAGAAGATGAAAAGCATCCTTAATCCAGGTACAGGGGAGTCTTACTAGATCCCTGAGCTGTGTGCATGTAGAAAGGTTCACACTATAGGGAAATGCAAAACAAATCAGCATTGCTCATAAGAGATGCTGTTGTTTTAATTGTAAGCAATGGGTGGGCTGTCGGTGAGATGAGGTTAAAATTTCTGAAAAACCACAATGCAAAAGAGCCAGGCTCGTTTGCATCTGTGGTATTAGAGATTTGAACCTGATCTCATCTCGCTGACAAGGGACTGGACAGTCTGTAACCACAGATGCAAACGTTTATTGATACCTGTTGGCTTTTAAAATCCTCTCTACTATAATAACAACAAATCATGGGCTATTTTATGTGGTGTCAGTTTACAACAGGCTTATTGCATGCATTTTTGCAACACCAACAAAAATCAGTGTTTCTTTGCAAGCATCAAGCATCTTAACCTATTCACTTAATATATATGATCACCCACACTGTGGGTGATCATATACTAATGAGGCTTAACAAACAGACTTGAAACAAATGCGAAGAGTCAAACAGAGAGACTAACAACTCATTTCTGTTCTGTTTGCAGTTGCCTCCCCAGTGACTCTGGATCAAGACACTGCACACCCCCAGCTTATTGTATCAGATTCTCGGACCAGTGTCAGAGTGGGAGACACCATCCAAGCTCTCCCAGACAATCCAGAAAGGTTTACCAAGTATCTCATTGTCTTGGGCTCTGAGGGTTTCGTGTCTGGGAGACACTACTGGGAGGTGGAGGTGGGTGACAAAATCGAGTGGGAGCTGGGTGTGGCCAGAAAGTCTGTCAAAAGGAAAGGGGAGATTACCGCCTCCCCAGGGAATGGATTCTGGCGCTTGATTCTGAGGAATGGCAATCAGTATCAGGCTTGTACCTCACCCCCGATCCGCTTATCTATGAAAGTCAAGCCCAGGAAGATTGGAGTGTTCCTAGACTATGAAGGCGGGCAGGTGTCGTTTTACAATGCAGATGACATGGTCCATCTCTACACTTTCACTGACACTTTCTCTAAAAAAATCTACCCTTACTTTTATCCTGGTGACAACGAAGGGGGTAAAAATAAGGCGCTCATGAAAATCTTTACCCCTCAGTTATAAACCGAGATTCCCATCTGCTGTGCACAAGTCTTTTTTTTTTACTCTGTACTGTAAAGGCAAATTAAAATTTGTATTCAAAAGTTGCATTTAAATATGATATCTGAAAAATAAAACATGTATACCGTATACACACACGATCACATTGTAATGTTTTCACTGTAATGTATTAACATGGAGGAAATACTGTTACTATTTAATTACTGGGAGAACTGACTGGAAGGTAACCGTTCTCTGGAATAACTAGTCCAGTTTAACATATTTCATTTTTTGTCTCCAATTGATATATAACAGGTGCAATACAATTAGAAGTATGATACACAGTAATAAACTAAAATAACATGGACCAAGCAGTTATACAATCACCCATGGTGTTACGTTCAGACCCCTTTCTTACCAATAATTAATATTAAACATAGTAGATACAGTACACAAGAGTGCAACAGCATATAAACTGATCTATAGTTAATATTATAGTACAGAACAAAGGGAATATTTAAAAAGTGCCCCTGGTGCTCCTTTGCCAAGTCAGGTGCTGTCTGCATTCCTCAATTTCAGGACCTCCTTAAGTCAGAAACCTGCCCCCCCCCCCCCCCCCCCTTATAACATTCTTGTGTGCGGTCAGCCTTGGAGTTCACCTGTCAATCCTGTTCTTATCTCAGTACCCAGCATTGTCTACATTTACTAGCATATATGGTATTTTGGCTTATCTGCAAGTTCCCTAGAACAAGCACCCTATCTTCAGATAAGCACACCTCCCAGAAAACAGTGACCCACTCAAAGACAGTTACACAATGAAACAGGTTACAAAACTAACAACTGTAGAAATGTGCATTCAAACACACACACACATCCTTATAAAAATGAAGCTTATTCCTACACTGTGTTTCTGATAACCTTCAACCCGGTCATATAGAAGAATGGAGACTGATCAGCACAAGCACTGTCCGAAACACCATAAACAGGTTGACAGACTAAAACACACACAACAAATAACAAAGAATTGAAAAATCAAGGAATAGTTCAATGTATGTGTTTTACTTTTCATATAGCAGTAGCACAGAAAGACTTCATGGCAGGTGAGCCACAAGACAAAAATCGTATCGTCCTATAACAAATCTAAAATAATCTCTCATTATTAATATTGGGCTTTTCTAGTAGAATCCTTAGGGCCTGTGCAGTGCTGGAGGGTTCTCTCCTGCGTGAATTCGTTGGTGTTTTTTAAGTGTCCCAGACTGCTTGAACCCCTTCCCACACTCTGTACAGTGATAAGGCGTCTCGCCTGTGTGAATTCGCTGGTGTGTTTTAAGGTGTCCTAATTCTCTAAAGCTCTTTCCACATTCGGTACAGCGATATGGTGTTTCTCCGGTGTGAATTCGCTGGTGCTTTTTAAGGTGTCCCGACAGCCTAAAACCTTTTCCACACTCGCCACAAAGAAAGGGAGTCTCTCCTTTGTGAATTCGCAGGTGGGCTTGAAGGGACCATGCCACTCGAAATCTTTTCCCGCATTCAGTACAGTGATAGGGCCTCTCTCCTGTGTGAATGCGCTTGTGAGTTGTAAGAGATCCAGCCTCGCGAAAACTGCTCCCGCACTCAGTACAGTGATAAGGTGCCTCTCCAGTGTGAATTTGCCGGTGTTTTCTGACTCACGGAAACTCTTCCCACAATCGGAGCAGTGAAATGGGGCCTCGTCTCTGTGAAGCTGCTGGTGTCGTTTGAAGGAAAATAACCGACCAAAGCTCTGATCGCACTCAGAGCAGTGATAGGGCGTTTCTCTTGTGTGAATTCGCTGGTGTTCTTTAAGGGAGTATGGACGACTGAAACTCCTCCCACATACAGAACAGCTGCACGGGGAGTCTGCAGCGGGAATCTGTTCTGGGTGGGTGTCCTTTATATGCTTCTCAAGGTGTTCCTCATAGAAAGAGAACTGGCAGTGGGGACAGGGATTAGATTGAGGTTCTTGGTCCATATCCACTTCAAGATCATGCAAGAGAGTAAGAGGGAAAGAGGGAAAATGTGTTATTTATCTATATATGGTTTTTATCTATATAGAAGTGCAGTTAGCAGGATTTACTTACATGTTATCTTATGTTCAGGGACTTCCCGTAAATTGTACCCAGATCCCAGCTCGTTGACATCAGCTGCAAATGGGTCAGATTCCAGGACGGGCTCAGTGGTCTCATCTGTAATGCACGCAGCTTCCAGTTCAGGATCAATGACCTCCTCTTTACTGTGGAGGGATCCTAGATCGCTGATATCCTCTGCAGTGGAGTCAGATTGTAGAGCAGGAGTCTCCTTGTGGTTTTGAACATCATGTGTCTGCTGTTTAAACTGCTTTGGTTTTGCTGAGTGTTTCCACTCCACACCCTCTTCTGTAACATGAACTGGTTCCATCGTCCTTTCTTTTGAATCCAAGAGAACCTTAATCATAAAAAAGTGAATATATTAAACATATCTTTGTAAATGTAGAAGTCACTATCTAAAAAAATTAGATCTTCAGTCACAGTGTCTGTCCTTGTTTTCCTCGGATCGTCCCGGTCTTAGGAAAGTGTCCCGGGAATTCAATATGTCTTCCCAGGACATTACATGCCAGTACCATAAATTGAGCTCAAGTCAGATAAACCAGAATGCAATAGTCCAGCAATAAAGGCACAATAGATGTTGCTTGTCAATACTACCGCAGTAACATTATCAATGTTTCCTTTTGGATGAATATAGGATTTCTAGAGAGAGTTTCAACTTTTAACACTGTGCTAGCAGCTGGTTTCTTCAAAACTGATATTTCACATAGGGGACATAGCTGGACAAACAAATATAAACACCTACCATAACACTGTCAATAAGGTAATAGGCCACAGCACTGATTGTATGTGACAATTAAAAATGTGTACACTGTTTTACAGGGACAGGTGAACGTTATTTCTTGATTTCAGACTCTATAAACATATCTTCAAGGAATGTGTTGGTGGAACCCGCAGCAAACCGTCAGCACTTTTGAAACTGAGCCTCGTGACAAATGATCTGTTTCCCCAAACGTTGGATCAATAACAAAATAAATAAATAAATAAATAAAATACAAAAACAAATTACAAAAAAAAAATGATTTAAGTGTAAACAGTAGAATTTGACAAAATGGGGTTCACATCATGTTTGTTTGTTTTTTTCACGTGTGACGGCAATGAGGCTAAATATATATATAGAACGGAATTCAAAATATTCGAATAGCTGTACCAGTAAAGATTAAGCTACATTGCACAGTTGGGTATATTAATATTTACATTTACGCTGTCCACGTAACGTAACTAGGCGTGACCTGGGTAGAGCAGACATTACCTTGAATGAAGTGAAGACACAGTCACGCTCCACTCAAGAGTACTCGTTCCTGGGTGTGTTATGGAGAGTATTGTGTATTCAAGTCTATTTCTGGGTACAGTTTTTATTCTGCTTATTTTAAAAATGAGATTTAAAAAATCACAAACATCCCTCCTGAGTCTTGCATAAACCGGAACAACGACACGGTGTAATGAGCAGACGGGGTGAAACGCTTGAACACAAAAAAAAACTGAAAATCTGCCTGTGTGACTAAAACCTGATTATAGCATAGAGAATAGTGAAACTGTATCCCGTGGTTGGGATATATATATATATATATATATATATATATATATATATATATATATATATATATATATATATATATATACATACACACAAAACTTTTAGCCTGGCTGTATGTGCTGTAATAAACTGTGTTTCAGACTAGGCATTTGTTTACTGTTCACGTGTTGCAGGTACATAAAACTCTCCTCACATTCGCTCCATCTGTACGGGGTCTCGCCTGTGTGAATTCGCAGGTGCTTTGAGGACCAGGACAGCTTGAAACTCTTCTTACAGTCAGTGCAGCTGCAGCGGATCTCCCCGTGGTGAATCCGCAGAGGAATTCACAATTCCAAGCGAAACAGCCGAAGAAACCGCTGCTCGGATCTGTGTGGATTGCTGTTATCGGCAGTCAAAACAAAAACAGCAATCGTCACAAATCTCTGCAGCGTTTTCTTCACTCGTTTCAATAATAAATGCATGCAGAACATTTTCCCTGATTAAAAAAAGCCTCTAAGAACCCTCCAGGCTAATTGTGGAGGAGTATATCAGCGTTGTCGAGCTGTGCCCAGTTCTTCAGTGCACGCCCCAATAATCACCTTCCTCACTTTGAGGAGTCTTTGCAGAGGTAATCTCCTGGAGTCGTTTGTATGCAAAACCAACTGAGAGTCATAGAGGACAGAGAGATGTGGATAGTAATTCCCGGTGGCAGGAAACATTGGAATCACAGGTAGCCTACTTTCCCCACATTTTTAATTCATTAACATTAAGAATATGGTGTCTGTGAAATTTGCAGCTTGTATTTTATTTATTTTTATATATATAATCGTTTGTAATGTATTTTTAAAGCAACACTGCGTACTTGTATTTATTTGTTTTGGTTATGTGCAATTTGACTCACATAACGCTGAGATTTTTGCAATGAAAATATAAACGCATATACGTTTGTTAAGAACATAATTCATAATTCATAAAATGCACTGTGAGTGAATATAAATGACATTTTCGTATATTTGAACAACGTGATGTTTGCTATTTTATTGAAATGCACAATCCTGGCTTGAATTATAACCAACTACTGGTTCACACATTTACTAAAAGCTAGCTACGTTAGATTAATATTTAATTAAACTGGTACATTTCAACATGGTTTTCTAGCTAAATAAAACCTATTTTTACTCGGGAACAGCACCGGAAAACTACACCGCTAATATTAAAAACTAAACCATTTTAACTTAAAAACGAATATGCTTTTACTTTGCCTACCATAGAGCGGAACTGCCTCCCGTTTGGTTTGAAGAACGAGGCGTATCCGGACACTGGTCGATATAATTCTTTTCATTCCCCAGGTCAAACGGAACTAGAGTCTACAGACAAGAGGCAGGAGTGGGCAGTTACAAATGTGTCTGAATCCGGAGAGCTGGGATAGAAAGAGTTCAACGAATCTGCACGTTATTAATTTTTTTAAATGTAATTGAATGAAACGTTATACAGTTATCACCACGACAGACGTGAACGAATGGAGCGTGGTTAATGCTGTAGGTGTATTGAAGCTGTGGATTACTATCAAGGTTGTGTGTGTGTGTGTGTGTGTGTGTGTGTGTGTGTGTTTTTTGGGGGGGATAGAATCAATCAATCTTTATTTTATATAGCGCCTTTCATAGTGGACCACCATCACAAAGTATGAAGAATTTATATGGGTAAATGAATCAAATTTAACAACTATGTCAAATATTGAAGCAGGTTACATATTTATAGTCTACTGGTTATTTAAAGTTTGGAACAATGTCGGGTAGTGAGTGGTGTTCCACAAACATCGTTTAATTTACCTTAAAAAAATTGTTTTGTAAAAAATAAATCAAAAAAATACCATGTACAGCATTTACATTGATAAAGAATATATTGATAAATACTATTAAACAGCTGTCTACAAAGTATTTATTTAGCTTCATAGCCGATGGAGCTAGTTGTTGTGTTATTTTATGTATTATTATTATTATTATTATTCACTACCACACAAACTCGGCATCTTGCGCGCATTCTTTCCCATATGATTTGTTAAAAGCTTCAATGTTCCTCAGTAGAAGCTGGCGGCACAGCTAGCGAAACGTTACTATTATTGTCTATCAACACAGTTCTGGTTGTGGTAATATGTGGATTTATTTGACTTATCTGTGTCACTGTTTTGGAAGAACGATGAGATTCAAGCTATTGGATGGGCAGCAGTGTGGAGTAGTGGTTAGGACTCTGGACTCTTGACCGGAGGGTCGTGGGGTCAATCCCAGGTGAGGGACACTGCTGCTGTACCCTTGAGCAAGGTACTTTACCTAGATTGCTCCAGTAAAAACCCAACTGTATAAATGGGTAATTTTATGTAAAAATAATGTGATATCTTGTAACAATTGTAAGTCGCCCTGGATAAGGGCGTCTGCTAAATAATAATACAATAATATTAAAATGGTGTGTGTAATGTTTAGTGGACTGGTATACACAGATTGTTAAAACAAAATGTGCACTTTTTGTGTTGGCTTTCAAAAGCTACGTGCGTGTGTAGTTGCCATGGGGATGATGTAAGGATGCGGTTAGTTGTAACGCAGCGATTCCCACGCTTTAGCTAATGCGCTTTTTACTATCATTTCTCTGTGCGTGGCGTTATGCTTTTAACATGGTTTAATGCAGTAGTTTTATTTTTATTTATTTTAAATAAGGTCAGTGCTACTACTTAACATTTTAAAGGGTCAAAAACATTATTATTATTATTATTATTATTATTATTAAAACGGCATAGAAAAACAAAAAGAAAAACAGCAATGTCATTGTCTCCCTTATCTTACGCTAAAGGGCAAATAACACATTTTTTTTTTGGTTTAATTTTACATTTTTATGATGTATCCAGTTACACCGAGTGGTTCTTATTGTAATTCCTGAAATACTGTTTATTTATATATTACATTTGTATTTATTAGTCTGTTCCTTTTGATTGTGAGTTCAGGAGCTGCTTTTCAGTTCCGGTTGCTCTGCCTCATATCTATAACATAAATGAGCCGAAGTGTATTTAGATTAGTGAGCGCCGAACCCTCTTCATAGAACGAGTGTGTTAACAACTGTATGCTTTTATTGAAGACAGGGTCGAAGATGGAGCGTGATCTCATCAAGGAGGAGGTCCTTGGGCAGGCGTGTGCAACACCACCAAAGCCATTTCAAAAGAAGACTCCTATTCCAGATAAAGAGGTGGACCCTATACTAGAATCACACTTCTTTGCAAGGGATGTCCGTGCGTTCGGGTCTATCCACATTAAAGAGGACCCAGAACTAAAATCTTTCCATGTTAAGGAAATCCCTGAACTGCATGAGCATGGATCTGTCTGTCTTGTAGAGGGAGAGGAGAACGGAAAGGACACGCACCAAGATCAAATGCATACTGGGGACACTTTGTATTGCTGCATTGATTGTGGGAAGAGTTTTAGTTCTTTAGACGCCCTTACAAATCACCAGCAAGTTCACCCAAGAGAAACCTCGTTCCACAGCGCTGGCGGGAGCGTCTGTGAGTCTCAAGATCAAGAAACATCCGAAACCAAAGGTAAGTAAAGTCAAGTGAATTGCACTGACTGTCTTTTATCTTCAGGTGTAATAATGGGATTCGTTACAGTGTGATCTGCCAACCTTGGTACAGCTTAGGCGTTGTACATGGAGTAGTACCAATAGTACTGTAGCTGATTACATTTTTTGGTACAAATATCCAGTGCATTAGACTCCCATTGCATGCGTCGGTAGATGGTTCTGGTTTTGCTGTGTTTTGTAGATGCTTACACGTTTCAAAGGTTTTCTGCAGTAGTGTCATTGCATGCATTAAGTCAAAACCATAGTCCTGATTTCTTAATTTTCAGTTTGTCTGCCGTTGTAGAGCTTTGGAGTGTGTGATCGCTATTCACGTTCAAGAAAAGCCAGTATGGTTCTTGTGCTCTAACCTTTTTTTCTCTCACACATGGTCTTGCAGGAAATGTGGATCAAGAATGTCAATCTTACCCCTGCTCTCACTGTAAGATATATTTCACTGGGGAACAGCACCTTGAGAAGCATATCCAAAACAGACACACGGAGCATCCCTTTCCCTGCGCTGTCTGTGGGAAGAGTTTCAGAGACTCTGACAAACTGAAAAAGCACCAGCAAATTCACGCAGGACAGAAACCGCACCACTGCAATGACTGCGGGAAGAGTTTCACTCAGTCTTCAGCTCTGAAAACGCACCAGCGAATCCACACAGGAGAGACCCCCTATCACTGTGCCGAATGTGGCAAGAGATTCAAGCAGCTGGGAGCTCTTAAAACTCACCAGCGTTATCACTCTGGAGATGCCCCCTACCGCTGTGCTGAGTGTGGCAAGACTTTCAAACAGTTAGGAGACCTTAAAAAACACCAACAAGTTCATACTGGTGAGAGGCCGTATCACTGTACCGAATGTGAGAAGGGTTTCCGAGACTTGGGACACCTTAAGACGCACCAGCGACTTCACACAGGAGAGACTCCCTATCACTGCAATGAGTGCGAGAAGCGTTTCAAGCAGTTGGGCGATCTGAAAACGCACCAGAGAATTCACACAGGAGAGACCCCATATCGCTGTATCGATTGCGGGAAGAGTTTCAGAGAGTCTGGGCACCTTAAAAAACACCAGCGCATTCACACAGGTGAGGCGCCGTATCGCTGCACTGACTGTGGGAGGTGTTTCAAGGATTCCGGGAACCTTAAAAGACACCAGCGGATTCACACAGGGGAGACCCCACACCAGTGTACGGACTGTGGGAAGAGTTTTAGACATTTGGGAGATCTTGTGAAACACCAGAGAGTTCACACAGGAGAGACACCCTATCGCTGTATTGAATGTGGAAAGAGTTTCGGGCAATCCGGCACCCTGAAAACTCACCAGCGAACCCACAAAAGAGACAAGTCGCTGAACTAAATGCAAGACTAAAAGCTGGTTCATCTTTTAAAAGCATCAGAGTCTTTTTACATAAATGACTTGTTTAGTGTTAAACAATGCTCATTTGGTAAAAGCACAGCTGCTTGGAGTGCAGGGCGAGTCTTCCAGCACAAGTTTGTGTCCTTAGCTGTGCAAAGTTGTTGGTCCAAAGGGAGTATCGCATTGGCGCTGGTGCTTCTGTGGGTTAGGGAGGAATTGCTACAGTTTTAGTTATGTACCTTAATTTGGAACCTAATGCATTGGATTAAAAGTAGCTGCTGTTGCCCGTCTTCAGTTGTAATAGTATAATAATGTGTTTTGATTTCAAATGTCATAATTTTAGAATGTATGGAATAGAGTATTTACAATATTAAAATGTTCATGAAACAATGTGAAAACACAGCCCTATATTATACTGTATGTGCAGAAGGCAACAATTTGTATGGAAGAGAATTTGACAGTAAAGATAAATCAATTTCTGATAAACCCATGAAAAATGGTGGTTTTGCCCTTTGGTTCAGTGTGAAAGATAGCAGGGCTTGTCTTCAATAAGAGCCTGAACCTACAGATGTTCCCATCCTTCATGTCTTCATGTGGAGGAAGCTGTCCTTGTGCATGAATATAGTAGCACTTATCAGAATGATTTCCAAGTTCTGGATGTGCAGTTTTTGGGAACACTACTTCTTGGGCGATTGCTTTTTTTTTTTTTTTTTTTTTTAATAGATTGCAAAAATCTGGTTTAGATGTTGTTTGGAAACAAAGCAAAATATCCCAGTGTAACATCACCTTGTCAAAAAAAAAAAATATATATATATATATATATATATATTGTAAACGCACTCACCCACTCGGGTTCGTTGCCCCTTTAAGAATACGACCCAGACACGAGAAATGGATTTTTTCCAGCGCTCACGCGCTATTTTTTTAATAATCACAAAATAAAACAAAACACACAAAATAAACACCTAGCTCTTCCTGAGCACTAACTACACACGCAGGAACCTAACTATCACAGGACGGCTAAACCGTTTCCCTGTTCCACACACTTAACCATACAGGTTTGCACCGTACCTTCTCTCTCGGGACTGCTAGGAAACAGAGCACTCCTTTCTGCCTCCTTCTCTTTAGCAGCCGCGAGCATACTGCCTGTTCTCCTTTTAAACTCCCGCACCTGGGCTTAATTTCCAATAACGCCCAGGTGCGGATGACAATTAACAATAAAACAATTAAACCATTAAACAATTAAATCAACACAAATCAAAACAGAACACAAATCAAAACAGTGCATTTCTCTAGCAGGGAGGTTTTAACCCCCTCCCTGCTGTTTCTCATACCCCGCTATGTTACATATCCCCCCCCTTGTCTTTACAAGACACAGGCCACGAGACGGCCACCTCCTCCCCTAAAACATAACCACCCACCCTCAAGTCCACAAATGTCCTTTCTTGCCCTTTTCCACGGGCAGACTTGAGGGTGGATCGGTCCACGTCCCGGCTCAGCCAGGTAGGGACCTCGCACCGGCGACAAGGGGACCCAACGGCTCAACAGGGGCGACCGGAGCGTAGACCGTGGCACTGGAGGATGCAGCAGTGGGCAGAGATCTTCCCCTGGGAACCGGCGCAGTGACGTCCGATCACCCAGGGGAAGCGAAGCAGCGAACAGGGGGAGCAAAAGCGACGTCTGGCAGCAGCCCAGCGACGTCTGGGTGCTCGGGAAGAGCGGAGCAGGGGACCAGGGGAAAAGCTGTGGCCAGTGCTGCACACTCCTGGGCTCAAGGTCCAGCGCAGGAAGGTCCGGGAAGACCGGCCGGGTGTCCTGGAGCAAAGGGTGAGGGACTGGACGCAGCGGTGCCGGACTGGACCGTAGGGGTGGTGGTCGGGGCTGTGGTGGAGGTAAACTTTTCACCTCCCCCCTGGGCTCCGGAAGCGGCGGCTCCTCCCCTCTGGGCTCCGGAAGCGGCGGCTCCTCCCCTCTGGGCTCCGGCGGCTCCTCCCCTCTGGGCTCCGGAAGCGGCGGCTCCTCCCCTCTGGGCTCCGGAAGCGGCGGCTCCTCCCCTCTGGGCTCCGGAAGCGGCGGCTCCTCCCCTCTGGGCTCTGGCAGCGGCAGCTCCTCCTCTCTGGGTTCTGGCAGCGGCGGCTCCTCCCCCTCTGGCTCGGGAGGCTGCGGAGCTCCGCTGGCCTGCTCCCATTCCAGGATTAACCGCTCCAATTCTGTTGGCTCCCTCCTTTTTACTGGAGCCAACCCCATCTCTCTCTCCCATCTCTCATTTCGCTCTCTTTGAGCGGCTGTATTTCTATTGATCTTCTCGATCAGTTCCCATAAATCCATATTTCTCTGGGTCGTAGGGGCGCCCACACTCTCTGCCACCATATGTAAAAGGAACTCACCCACTTGAGTTCGTTGCCCCTTTAAGAACTTGACCCAGAGACGAGAAATGGATTTTTTTAAGCGCGTTTGCGCAATTTTTTAATAAACAGGAAACAAACAAAACACACAAAATAAACACCTAGCTCTTCCTGAGCACTAACTACACACGCAGGAACCTAACTATCACAGGACGGCTAAACCGTTTCCCTGTTCCACACACTTAACCATACAGGTTTGCACCGTACCTTCTCTCTCGGGACTGCTAGGAAACAGAGCACTCCTTTCTGCCTCCTTCTCTTTAGCAGCCGCGAGCATACTGCCTGTTCTCCTTTTAAACTCCCGCACCTGGGCTTAATTTCCAATAACGCCCAGGTGCGGATGACAATTAACAATAAAACAATTAAACCATTAAACAATTAAATCAACACAAATCAAAACAGAACACAAATCAAAACAGTGCATTTCTCTAGCAGGGAGGTTTTAACCCCCTCCCTGCTGTTTCTCATACCCCGCTATGTTACAATATATATATATAATATATATATATATATATTTTAGCAAAGCATAAAACTACACCATGATTAAATTACTATTTTTGTTTTGAATCTGCTACTCCTAAATTTAAAGTATTTCACTGTGAAAATAACAAAGTGACCATTTGGAAGAAAGAAAAACTGAACATTTTGAAACTTTTTTTTTTTTTTTGGATAATCAGGTAAAGCCCCATAAATGACTTGGGACTTAACAGGTCACAAGAAAAACAAGTTTGCTGAGCACAATTTAGTCTATAAACTTTCAAAATAATACATAAAAAAAAAACAAGTCAATATATACATATATAAGGTTCTACAATTGGTAGATGTTGGAGTGAGTTAATTCACAATGCTGTGGAATGCTTTTGTTAAAGAAACTGGTTAAAATGATTATGTAAGGTTGCTTTATTCTTGGTTTTGCATTGGTGTATGTGCTAAATTGAGTACAGATTTGTAAACCTCTGTATAAGTTAACTTATAACGTTTTATCACGTTTGATTTGTTAGTATGGTTGGATTAAAACTAAAGCCATTATTTGACTGATGTATGTATTGTTTTGTTTTGTTTTGTCTAGGTATCTTGTAATTGAGCAAAACTGAACTAGATAATACTGTGAAAATGCTTTGTTGGTCATTTTTATAAAAGGGTGTTCATTTTAAGTGATATATAATATAATATAATATATATATATATATATATATATATATATATATATATATATATATATATATATAATTATATATATCAATGTGACTGTGACTTGAGAGTTAGATTAAAAATAAACTAACGTTTTTATAAAAAATAAAAAAAACGACTGAACGTGCGTTTAAGTTAGGTTTGTGGATTCGGAGGAGTGGGGTATGAAACTGCAGCTCCGACTTTGCCATGTTGGTTCTTACAGGCTCTTAACAAGTGTACGGTGTAGCTGCACCGTGGAGCCAAAATGGCGCCAGCTTCACCCCTAAACTGGGTAACTTAGCAGCGGATAAAACTGGCCAATCACAATTCGAGGCACTCTGCTCTGCCTGAATCCTGCCAATGATACGCAGCGATGGTAATGTATGTTAGTCACATGTTTGTAACCTTGTTCCGGAAGGACAGATCATTTTGTCCGAATTGTGATTTGCTAGGTTGTTGTTTTGTATTGTGGTTTTTTAATCTCGTTGACTTTTACGCTGCCACAGAAAGTCGGGACCAGGCAAACCCGTAAGTTCTCTTATAAACATGTTTACTGAGCACAGCATGAGCTGTCAAGGTATTTCGCTACATATATAGGTACAAATCCGGTCACTATAGCTGCACTTAACTGTGTGTTGAAGCCCTGCTATGTTGTTAATATAGTAAGGTATATTTTATTACACAATGCACCCCAGAACTAGCTCGGTTTAATTACATTAGTGCATAAATAAAACCAGGCCCACATACGGGGTATTAAAGCAATACACTTAATGAGCAAACTGTCGTCCTAACTTTGGGGAAAATAGGTGGTGTGACTCGAGTACATCATGATCGTAGTGGGTGTGACTTTTTAATTTTTATAAAGTCATCATTTTAATTTGGAAGCCGATTTACATGCTTGTTAAGCGTATTTTTGCGATGCATTATTTGTAAGTTAAACAAATCTGGCCCTGACAAATAACCGCTTAATCATGTTACTGTCACAATCAAACGAAGTTTAGTAGTACTATTATTATTTATTTCTTAACAGACGCCCTTATCCAGGGCGACTTACAATTGTTACAAGATATCACATTATTTTTTACATACAATTACCCATTTATACAGTTGGGTTTTTACTGGAGCAATCTAGGTAAAGTACTTTGCTCAAGGGTACAGCAGCAGTGTCCCCCACCTGGGATTGAACCCACAACCCTCCGGTCAAGAGTCCAGAGCCTTAACCACTACTCCACACTGCTGCCCACTATTGGTATAGAAACACTCTTTATACAGTACAGATGCTGTGAATGGGGGAATTCAATTTCTGTACACAAACCATACTATATTGGGAGTCGGTATTCCAAAAACTATTATACTGTATAATATTATACCATAATACAGCACACTGAACTCTTTGGTTTTGACTGACGTTGTACATAAACCGTGACAGCTTTAAATAAATAAATAAATAAATTCAAGTAGGATGTTAACTGTTTTTTTTTTTTTTTTTTTTTTTTTAAAAAAGACATCACATCTAGTTAATAAATAAACCATCAGCAGTATAATTTGAAGAATGCACAACGTTACCAAATTAAAGCAGAACAAGATACAATTTGGGCTAACTGGACCCCCAGATTCATTCATAAAACCCAAACTTGGAAGCTCTTGGGGAAACTTGTTTGGGCGTGCTTTTCAGTGACATTAAAACGAGGGACCTTTAGAATCTTGATATGACTGCTGCAGCATTTGGAATAACAGTAGGTTTGCCATAAAGCGTGGTCCTTTTATTCTAGATCTCTTTTAAAACACACAAAACGAGGTAGTAACTTTTTTTAAAAAATCTGGTTTAACATCGATTTTTAAAATGATGTTCTTCTTGCCAGAGCTGCAAAGCCACACTGCTGTACATATTGAATGTAAAGCTGCGGGACCTGGTGTTTTTATAACAAGCTTGAAACTCAGCAGGGATGGTTTGAAACAAGGGTTGACTTTTCTTTTTGACACAGGCACCGAAGACGCGTTGTCTCTCCTGGATGCAATGGACGGCTTGAAGGTGGAGCACGTTCAGGTTGAAAAGTCTGTTCCAGAGCCAGGATTTTCTGCTACAAAACCGTTTACAAAATATACCCCGATTCACAAGGAGGCCCTTGTACTGGAATCTGACTCGATTGCGAAGGATGTCTTCAAACTGGGGTTTGTCCCCGTTCTAAAAACTGCCCACCACAAGATTAAAACCAAGGGCTCTAAAAGCTTGCATGCAAATTTTAAAGTGGAGCAAAAATCTGTACAGGAAAAACTTCCGATCCCTCCGCCGAATTTGATTCCTAGAGGAGAAACCTCAACGGAAGATTTAGTCGTCAAGGATCAAGAGGAGTTCTCATCCGCATGTAAGTAAAATAAACTTCCATCGGAAGGATTGGTCACGTTTAATGTTTGGATGCTTCTTCACATCAACCAGGGGCTACAGTGGAAAGATGTCTCCATCACACTTTACACATTCACTTTGTACGTGTTTATACATGCAAGTGAAGTTGAAGAAGGTAGTGAAACATATTGTTGAAACTGTTTATTGAGAATAGTGCCCCAGACTTGTGCAAAGAGCTTGTAGGTGCAATGACAAGCCATCCAGAAGCTGTCATTTTAATAAAGATCTGCTGAATAAATATTTTTTTTTTTTATTTTTTTTTTTAACTTCTTAAAACATACGCATTTCCATTGGACATATTTGTCATGGAAAGTTAAATCAGTATTAAATAATTATTGCCACCATATGATTCTAGAGAAAGTTTGTCCTTGGGGAAGCACATTCTGTAGTACATTTATTTTTTTTGTGAATCTATATAGAAGTATGTGTGTACGTACTGGGAATGTTGGTTTCTAGAATGGTTTGGAGTTTGGTACAATCAATAGGCTAAATGTGCAAGTTCAGGAATCCTTAGTATGTCAACTTTTCTCAGGACAGTTTAGCACAAGTTTTGAGTGTGTATCAGAACATGGGGTATATTATTATTATTATTTATTTCTTAGCAGATGCCCTTATCCAGGGCGACTTACAATTGTTACAAGATATCACATTATTTCACATTATACAGATATCACATTATTTTTACATACAATTACCCATTTATACAGTTGTTGTTTTTTTACTGGAGCATTAATCTAGGTAAAGTACCTTGCTCAAGGGTACAACAGCAGTGTCCCCCACTGGGGATTGAACCCACAACCCTCCGGTCAAGAGTCCAGAGCCCTAACCACTACTCCACACTGCTATATATGATAGCACAGGGCCATACATGCAGTATGTACAAAATGACATTGATTATCCAGCTGAGAACTTGGTAACCATTCTGTAATGCAAAACAGTACGGCCACACATTAACACTTCCATTTGGTAATACAATATTGAGAGTGGAGACGGTGACACACTTTCTTGCTATTGATAGCTCTAATTTTAACAGCAAGGGGCAGGGGAAGTATGTGACTAGGGGAAGTATGTGACTTTCTTTCTCTTTTCACATGCAGTGGACCAAAAACCTCAATCCTACCCATGTCCTCGCTGCCAGATCTATTTCACTGGGGAGGAGTACCTGGAGAGGCATATCCAGGAGACCCACGGAGAGCGAATCTCCACCAAGGACACCCTGTACTGCTGCATCGAATGTAGCAAGAGCTTCAGCTCGCTGGACGGCCTTACAAACCACCAGCTAACACACAGCGCCGCAGCCTCCCTGCAGTGCCGCGAGTGTGGAAAGACCTTCGGAAACTCCTGCACTTTTAAAAGACACCTCCGGATCCACACGGGCGAAACCCCTTACCAGTGCGCGGAATGCGGGAAGAGCTTCCGGGAGTCTGGAAACCTCAAAATCCACCAGCGCATTCACACAGGAGAGCGGCCGTACCAGTGCAGCGAGTGCGGGAGGACGTTCACCAGATCGGAGCACCTGAAAAGCCATCAGAGGAGCCACACCGGAGAGATGCCGTTTCACTGCGTCGAATGCGGGAGGAGCTTTATCGAGTCCCGCGCGCTTAGGGCCCACCAGCGGACGCACACGGGCGAGACGCCCTACCACTGCTCTCACTGCGGGAAAGGGTTCAAGCAATCCAACGCTCTCAAAACCCACCAGAGGATCCACACCGGAGAAACTCCGTACGAGTGCGCAGACTGTGGGAAGAAGTTCCGAACCTCCAAGCAGCTGACCATCCACCAGCGCACTCACACAGGAGAGAAGCCCTATCGCTGTGCTGTCTGTGGGAAGTGCTTCAAGGAACTGGGGGCCCTGAAAAAGCACAAGCGGATTCACACAGGCGACAAGCCCTATCACTGTAACGAATGTGGCAAGAGGTTTACCTATTCATACCAGCGCAAAACTCACAGGTGCTGATGCCAAAGGTGAATACAGAATCCCCCTCTGCTGGTTTGGGAGGCTCGTGGGTTGGATATTTTGTTGCCGGAATAAGTTGATTTTGATTGTTAAATATCTTGCTGTCCCTGCTTCAAAAATCTATTTTAAACAAAAACATTTTTAATTTAATTTTAAAACTCCTATTTTTAAACTCACGTTTTTTAACAAAGGCCAAATTCTAGCTATTTACCAGAAATGATTTACTCCAAATTGGCATTCTAGAATTTTCAGGGTCTGGGTGGAGATTTAATTGGTTCAATTAAACAATCTAGAACAGGGTTGGAACAAAGACCAGGACTGGAAAAGCCAACTTTGGAGTACAGTGCCATTCCAAATTACATCCATTTACTACCAATGCAGAGATAAGTGGCTAGGATGCTATTTTTATTTTTTTAAGCACAGATGTCCCACACCAAGTGCTGGAAGCCAGTAAGGGTGGTTGAATACTTACTTGAGTCACTGTAGGTCTATAGTATTTACATAAAGGTTTTTGTAGTTCATGCATGGTTTTGTATATACTCTTAAAAGTGCTTAATAGAATCACAGTTTAATTGAATTGGCTGCATATTGTAATCAGAAGTTGAGTTTCCTGTCCTTTTGCTATTCACCAATACAGACCCAGTGCTTTTATTGAATTCCCTTACAGTAAACCTTTTAATGTGATCACTTTTGTGTGCGTGTATTTATTTAAACTGATGTGTTAACACACATTTGTATCTCATTCTATCAAATATAGACGAGAGAGAATGACACTTCAGTGTCAGCATCATTGCAACCCCCTCATTTAAGAACACCAATCAACCCTTCTAATGTTTTAAGATTCCTCAAAAGTACTTTTTTAAAAATCTTAGCAATATTGACAGTTGTAAAATTTTCAAACGTCATACACCAACATATTGAATTACATACCGCTTTGTAGTTTTCCATATGCTTAACGTAAAACTAGCAAAAATTGGAGAAATGTGACTTTTTAAAAGATTTTTTTTTTTTTGATATACTGTACTAATTTGGCAGACTTATTTGCAGTAGTCTCTTTGATGACATGATGTAAATAAACGATCAGGAATTGTCTCAAACAAAACTGGTAGAGGCTCAAGAGCTGGGTATCAGGGAATCTCCTGGGGCCGATTTCCGCGTTTTGATCTGGATTATATTGTGCAATTGGGTTTTTCAAAACATCGAAATGCGATCAGGATTACTGTGATCCGGATTTCGTTTTGGTAATCCGATCGCACTTTTAATCACAATTTGGTTTTTCAGAATTTAAATAGGCGATCAGGATTACTTTGATAATACCAGGAGTATTGTGATCCTACTGCGGAGGTAGATTTAGCTTTTAAATGATCATAGAACATTGATATTTTGTTTGAATTGTCATAGCAAAAACACGCTTCTACGTCCAAATAGAGTGTTAGAATATTTACATATTTAAGTTTTGTATCCATGCAAGCAAAAAGGGAAACACGTATTTAGTGGTTAAAGCTGGTCTGAGAGATGCTGGACTCCCGTCCGAAGAGGAAGACGATGAAGGTGGCTAAAAACACAATCCTTTTTTTAGAAAGTTTTATTTTTATTCCATTTAGATTTAGTTATTTAATTTCTGCTAAGTAGGCATCAATAAAATAACCATTATTTGCATGCGTTATATGTGGACTAACATTAAAAGTGATGTAGATATCATATATAAGACCTCTTTAAATATATATATATATATATATATATATATATATATATATATATATATATATATAGAACTAGCCTATTCAAAAACTGGATTTCATAATCGTAATTATTTGTTATGTGGATAGATGTAATCCACCAGTGACATGAAACCGGAACAAAATGATCCAGATAAAAGTCATCTCGATCACAAAATATAGGATTACAAAATCCGATTCACTTCTATCCAGTTTTTCAAACTGACCCCTGACCTTCAAGAAGTGTCATCATCTGGGACTTTTTGAAATGTATGAGCATCTTGAAAGACATGCTAGAGTGCCAGTGAATCAGAGCTCTGGAGGTAGGTAAGAGCTCTCAGACTAAACCCTTTACAGAGATTGAGGATTGTACTGGTCTGTCCAAACTACAGTAAGCTCACATAATAAATTCAGTCACAGCTATAATCTAACCACATGCAAATACAATATGATTATGTTGGTACACAGATTTACTTGGTAACCTTGTATGTAAAAGACATCTGTAACCTAATACATATATATAAGCTGTCAGTTTCACAGAAATTAGAGAATAGCTTCACTGTAGGATTTTTACAGCAATCAATCTATTTGTTTCTTAAACCATAAAACTGCTTTGAAAGTGCATTGCACTATCCAGAACCAGTGTGACCAGTGTGCACTTCCTGTAACCTTATCACAATAGTTTGCCTGTTTGTCAGAGAGGGAGGGGGATGGGAGTGCTGCAGTTCTTTGTTAGAAGCAGCTAGTTTGATGTTTAACGTCTGCTGTGCTTTCTATTTGCTTTCAAAACGTTCAAATAATATATATATAGTTTTAAATAACCAAGCTGTGAAAGCAAGTCAAAACTAGTTCACTGTATGTTGGCATTAACCAATTTAAAGGCTTTTGGTTTCATATATACATTTATGTATTCATTAATTTATTTTTTGCTTATTTTATTTTTTATTCAAACAGTAGATTGACTGGTCCCCCACACGACGAGACAAGATTATGATTCTGTTTTCTTTTAATGCTTTTGAATAGCTTTCATTTTCACACAAAGGTGGCGTGTGTGAGGCTCAATGACTTATATTTAAAAAAAAATCCCCAGGCAATGTTGTTACTGTACTTTCAAATGTTAGCCATCTTCCTGTGAGTCATGACTAGGCCTACTTCCAGACAACGGGTTCTCTCAACACAACCTAAATCTGTTTTCATAATGAAATATCCTTTGGCATTCAGTGAAATTTTCTAAGCTGTTGTTGAGTTTAACAACAGACATGAAAGAAAAGTTGGCATGAACACCATTATTTTTTTCATTAAAGGCAGTTTTCTTTTGTAGCGCTACAATTTTTATTTTGACCACCCTCTACGGTTTAAATGTTGTTCTAATAGATATCCACCAGATGGTGCCAGAGAGCTGATGTTCGGCAAGATGTTTCAATCTATCCGTGTCTCATCAATCACGGGGATGGAAATAAGGTGTTATAGAAATTTGGTTAGCCGCAATGTATAGGTAACCAGCTCAGGTATGTCATATACTCGTAGTAAAACCAGGAATGGATCTAACGGCTATGCAATGGGAGTCTTATTTCCATCACTGAAAACGTAAAGGGCAGCAGTGTGGAGTAGTGGTGAGGGCTCTGGACTCTTGACCGGAGGGTTGTGGGTTCAATCCCCAGTGGGGGACACTGCTGTTGTACCCTTGAGCAAGGTACTTTACCTAGATTGCTCTACTAAAAACCCAACTGTATAAATGTACAATTGTATGTTAAAATAATGTGATATCTGTATAATGTGAAATAATGTATAATGTGATATCTTGTAACAATTGTAAGTCGCCCTGGATAAGGGCGTCTGCTAAGAAATAAATAATAATAATAATAGTAAAGAATAAACCATTTGATTGAACTTCAATGTCCTTTCTGTTATTTTTATTTTTATTATTAACTATGAATCCCAGCACAAGGAGACGCTAACCAACACGTCCTGCATTTAAAAACAGGCGGTCACATGAATAGAAATACTAGGATTCGTGTTAATTGTGTAAAATAAGATATAATGTATTTGAATAAAAAAAGAAATATATTTTGTAAGATGGTTTGGTGAGTTATTCATTAAATCTGTGTGGTTTGGAGCATGGTTTGGAGTGAAACCTTTCATTTCAAACATATTGAATGGTAGCATTCACCCACCCACGACCTCCCCCCCGACACATGACAGTGAGTGTACATGCGTTGGTCCGTAGGTGAAACTAAAACCGAGAGTGAAAGATTCGCAAGCGTTGTGTCACGGGAAAGGGAAATATCGAGGGTTCTCTTTTAAACTTTCTGAAGCAGTCTGGAATTTCCTGGTGAAACACAAATATAAGTCAGTTGCGCGCGGTGACCGAACAAAAGCTGAGAGTCGTGCTGAACGCAGAGGTGAGTTCCTGAAATATCTTAACTTGTTGTATTGTCTCTGAAGCTTGTGACAGTGAGTGTTAAGTGATATATTTTATGTCGTTAACCACAAGATGTTAGTAAAGCTATGGCCAATAGTTATGCATCACCTAGAATTTTAGGATTGAGGCATACTTCGGTATGTTAACTCAACATTATTCAGAAGGTTTCATTCGACTTTATGAAGCAAACTTAGTTATGAAGGCGGGTGATGCAAAACATTTGGCCATAGCTGTTTGTGTGTGAACAGAACAGGGGGCAAATCCGCTTAACCGCCCCCGGATTTGAGTACACGATTCAGCTCTTGATTAGTTAGGTCAAGTGTTTGTTTATTTTTCCTTTGAAGCTGTTCTAACTTACCAAGAATAACTACCGCGACTCTTAACTGCAATGTGATATGAGCTCGTTTGGTTATAGTGTAGCATCAACTGCTCAGTACTGCGTGGTGTTCTTAATCAATCAATCAATCAATTTTTATTTTATATAGCGCCTTTCATAGTGGACCACCTTGTTAAACAAAGCACTGGAACAAACTGACAAAGGTCAATTAAGCTAATAGCAGGAAAAACTGCATATACCAACCTTTATGTATCAGGAATAATGTTGTAATGATGTTGAAATTCTGGGCAACACTACAGAATTAACAGATGATGCTTCATAAAGTCGAATGAAACCAGCTGGATGAGCTTACGTTAACCTGTTGAATTACGTATTGTTTTATAGTTTGCCATACTTAACGAAAAACTGATTGAAAAATTTGATATTTCGAAATCTAACATGAAATACTGTAGTACTATTATGGCTTCCGGTAGATTTTTTTGCAAGATCTTTGTGTAGTTTCTTTGATTACATGACGTTAAATAAAATATCTAAATTATGTTCATATAGAGTTTTTTATGTTTATTTTTATTAAATGATGTCACAACCCTAAAATTCTAGGTGATGCTAACATTTTGGATATAGCTGTATCTGTGATTTACCCAGTGCTTTTTTTGGTAATGACGGTACTTTTCCAAATGGGTAATTTTTGCTAAACTAAACCCGAAACTTGTCTTCTCATCTATCAATAATTTAAGGAATTGAAACTCAATGCCCTCTTCATTTACTACTGGTCTGTGCACGCCTTTTGTCAAATCTGAACCCACAAGAACTTCAATGGGTCACCTATGGATTCAAATCAACATTCAGTACAACGTAGTAATCGGTTTAAGTTATAAAGTACTACAGAACAAATGAATCAACTAAGAAAACATGTATGTTATGCCATGTCAACATTAACTATTGCTCACAGTTACCATGTTTATTTTTATTTGGTACTTTTTTAAAAAGTACTAATTAAATGTTTTTTTCCCGCCGTCACTGTAAGACCAAGTGTTTAACTTTAAAACACTTATTTGTCACAATTTTCAAACACGCCACCGCGTTTATAATTCTAAATGTGTTTGGGATTTAAACACCGTGTTTATTTTGTAAACTCTTGGAGGTATTTATGATTTGTAACACTTTTTAAACTTTTGTGATCGTTTATAACAGGGCTGGTGTTTAAAATTTAAACAATAAACGGCGCAGATTAAACACATAACGTTTAACAATTATTTAGAGTTTCAAATACCTAAACACCAGGGTTACTGAACACTGCTATTTAGGAACAGAATGTTTCTATTTTACGATACACGCCTGCCATTTAGATATTAAACACGTGGCACATTCTTTGGTTTTGTAGTGATAGCTTTGGTTTCTTTTTAATTGCTCCCTTAATTGGTTCAAAAATACATTTCTTATGTTTAGTTAAAGGTAGATGTTTCAAATGTTAAAAAAAGTCATTTTCATCACCTTACTATACATGATATTATATTAAAAGGGTTATTTTTGGACTCTATTCTAACACCGATGTTTCTACAGAATTACCAGCTCCCTATATTCCTATTCGTTCCTTGAGATCAGAAAATCCGTAATTTCTAGTTCCAAAGAACTGCCTTCAATCAACGGCAGCCAGAGATTTTTGCTCTTGTGCTCCTCGTTTGTGGGACTCTATTCCAGTTGACATTACACACTTGGAAAAAAAGGTTCTATCTAGAACCATTAAAGGTTCTTTGCACCGATGTCATAGGGGAACTTTTTTTGGTTCTTCAAAGAACCATTTTGAAAAGGTTCTTCAAAGAACCTTGACAACATCCAAAGAACCATTTAAGAACCCTTTGTGAGTGTAGGCTGGTTGAAACGTCGGATTTCTAAATTGAAAGCACACTTTTTTTAATTGTACATATGAGCTCTTGCTTTGTATTTTAGAAAGGTTTCTACATTTTTTTTAAAGGTAGTCCTTAACTCTTTGGCACATTTTTGAAGATCTGCCTTTTTTGCTGGACAATATGAAAACTGCAAATCTACTAAACTAAATCTTGTGCCAAAAACTTTCAAATTTAAACGGCTCCTGATTCGTGAAGTTAAGTGATCTGAAATACAATCGGTACAACACGAAGTAGTCATGTCTTACTATTAACGCATCAGGCACGGTACCTTTTAAAATACAATACTGTTTGTATGGGAAAGAAGGAACTGCTATGTATGGGCTTGTGTGTCATCATCGCACTTCTCTTTTAAGATTTATAATGATAAAAAAACGAGTCTATTTTAAACACATTATATCACCTCCTTCCTGTTTAGTGCTGACTGGGTACATGAGTAAATTGATAAGGGGAGCTATTTTTTTTAAACTCTTTTTTTAAACTTTTAATATAACAGCTTTCTTAAAAGTTATTTCTTATTTTCCTGTAGGTCTTTCATTTTCCATTGGCGTCATCCCGTACATTAGGCTGCGTCCTAAAATAAAGACTGTAGATTTAATCCCTGAGTCAAGTATTAAGTTTAATGCTTGAGCTCAGGTTCCAGTAGCTGAGAGAGAGAGCACAGGGAGAGAATTGAATGTGTCTCGGCAGCTAAAATTGAGTGAATTTCATTTTTTTTAAAAATGTAAATTAAAATGAAATGAGAAACAAACACTTACTGTAATGTTACAAAACTGTATTTTTGAACATGTGCAATACATTTTCTACCATGCAGCTATGGCCAGAAGTTTTGCATCATCTAAAATTTTAAGTTTGAGACAATAATAATAATAATAATAATAATAATAATAATAATAATAATAATAATAATAATAATTATATGAACATCATTTGGATTTTTATTAAACATCATGTAATCAAATAAACTACAAACTAATCTTGCAAAAAGTCAGAAGTTATAATAGTCGTACAGTATTTCATGACAGATTTCTAAAATGTCACATTTTTCAATTTGTCAGTTTTTCATGATGTATATGGGTAAAACTACAAAACGGTATGCAATTCAATATGTTAACGTAACATTATTCAGCAGGTTTCCTTTGACTTTATGAAGCAATATTAGTATAGGGCGATTCAAAACATTTGGCATAGCTGTAGGTTGACCATGCTTTTGTGGATGAAGCAGAATGGGGTTGCTCTACTGTGTGGCTGATGGATATTCATTTCTGGTTTCCACAGATCGATGAGTGTCCTTTATCCACAGCCTGAGGACTCTGTGCTAGAATGTCGAGCAGAAGGTGGCACAGCCCCTGGGGCACTGCGAGACAGCCAGTTAGTGGAGAAACCTAAAGGGTACAGTATAACAAAACAAGTACCGATGCCATAAGTGTGGCTGCTTAGTGTTACATATTATTATTTAGTCATTTAGCAGACGCTTTTATCCAAAGTGAATTACAGAAACTAGGGGGTGAACGATGCATCACAACTGCTGCTGCAGAGTCACTTGCAATAGGACCTTGTTTGTTTTACATCTCATCCGAAGGATGGAGCACAAGGAGGTTAAGTGACTTGCTCTGTGTCACACACAGCGAGTCAGTGGCTGAGCCGGGATTTGAACCAGGAACCTCCTGGTATCAAGCCCTTTTCTTTAACCACTGGACCACCAAGCCTCCTTATATACCACAGTTGGAACCATGGTTTGGGGAGCAAAGTAGCCTAATGACTAAGTTCCATAAATCCATATTTTTCAGTTTTGATAGAAGCACACATTAGCAAAAAAACATACTGTATTTTAATGGAAGAACAAATGATATCTATTATCAGTACTAATTCCCAATGAACCCAGTCGACACAACTGTCACTGACAAATCACTGTAGGTAACACTTGTGCACTGTTGCATTGTACTGACTTTACAGCATTTGTTTTAATAATCTATACATTCTCGGGGTTCCCCTTAGCAGTGTCTTTGCCGCTGGCTACAAAGCATGCCAGTCTTTAGGTGAATGACAGGGAAGCTCAAAGCAGATGCTTATACCATTGACTGGCATGCTTTGTCACCAGGGACAGCTTTTTGAAATTGTGAACTGTCTGAAATGAAAAAAGGCTAATAGTGTTGTAGCAGGAAAACAAAGGGATCAACAGCAAAATACTAGGGGAGATGCTTCTGTTGTTCTGCTTACTGGAGGTGAGATCATTGTTTGAAGCGTTGCTGTTTTATGGTTGTTGTAGGGAAGGGATTGCAGAACTACATGCCTGTGCCAATGGGAGAACAAAGGACTCTTCCCTATCGCTGGATAAGGTAAGGGCACAGTAATGATTTGTTGCCACACTGAGTGTCATACCAGTCTAGGCAGTTGTTAATTATTTATATGCGGGGGTACAACCACGCTACACGTGTGTGACAGGTTTCTAGTTAACATATTTGTGTGTGTCAGAGGAGGTGAATGTCAATAAATGTGTTCTAAATTCCCCTCAAAAATGTGTGACTAGTTATTTAGGGGAAGCTAAGCTACCCTCTTGCTTCTGGTATTCTGCAAAAATTTTAAATGTAATGTGGGACTGTAAAATATCACGGTGGGGGGAACAATATTGATAGTGAAGAAATGAAGTCACTTTTTAAAAATCCAGACAGAACTTGATTAAAGATAATACATGTGTTATTAGCTGTCAGTCTTTATATTCCACCTATTTAACCTACGTTTCTGTTGTGTTGCATCTTTCCAGAATGTTAATGGTATGAATTTGATTGGTAGTGGAGCGTTACAGTGTGTTGAGTCTGAAAGCCTAACGAGAAGTCTACACCTAATACAACTCCCAGTTTACCTTTGTTTGAAATTCTACTCTGGCTATAATGGAGTTTTAACTTTGCCCAGGCTTCTGGAAAACAAGATTGGGAGAAAAAGGATAAGCTTCACATTCTCCTGGAAGACTCCCTCTGCAAGGGAGGACAAGAGCTGCTGGCGGCCTTTGCAGAGTTGACCAAGGTACTGGAGTCAAAGGTCAACACAGGGAGCTGGGGCTGGGGCTGGTGTCCTCTGACCCAGGAGTTCATTGACCGGATGGACAGACGGACCTCTGCCCTTGAAGACAGACAGACGATCCTGCAGAACATCCTGGCTGTGAGAACTCGAGAGCTGGAGAGACTGGGAGATCAATGGGGCGACAGGGAGAGACTGAGGAGGAGTGAGGAGAGGATCGCTCTCCTGGAGAAGCAGGTAGGCTCACGAGCAGTATTATGAGAATTGTGCTTAATAGTAAAACTGTTTATACTTTCAAACTATTAGTCTTAAACCTTAAGGTAAACCTTAAACAATGTTTCGTCTCATGTCTTCCTCTCTGTTATTGAGGTACAGCAATACAATTTTGTTTACAGCTATGGCCAAAAGTTTTGCATCACCCTGTAGAATGAACTAATTTTGTTTCATAAAGTAGAATGAAACCTGCTGATAATGTTACGTTAACAAATTGAATTACATACCGCTGATATTTTGAATTCTGACATGAAATATATTAATTATATATATTAATTATGTCTCAATCCTAAAATTCTAGGTGATGCTAAACTTTTGGCCACAGCTGTATTTCCAAATAAATTCCAGTATGCATAGCGTAGCTTTTAACTTCCAGCTGCCTTTTAAATCACTGCAGTTAATTGCCACTGTTATATAGGTTAAATGAGGCAGCCACACCCCATTGACAATCAGCTCCACACATCAAAACGATCCAAATTACTAACTTCATTTCTTAACTTCACACCTGAAAGAAATAGAGAGGATATGAATAGTCATGCCTATGATGATGGCTGATCTATGGCACACCTGGGATCATCTGTATTTGCTCTCTTCCAGCTACAGCAGCAGGAGACGGTCCTGGCCCTGAAGGATCTGTTAATCTCAGACATGGAATCACGCCTCCTGCTGGCTGAGAACACGTCCTACAGTGGAAGCTTCGTCTGGAAAATCAGCAACATGAACCAGATACTGTGGGCTGCACAGACTGGCAAGACCACAGCAATCGAGTCTCCGTGTGAGTTCAGAGGAGGGGGGAAGAGGGGGCTGGTAAACAAGCAAGCAGATCCAATCTGTGATTTACACACAAACCATTGCCTGGAAGGATTAGACTGTACGTGATAGCAAATGCTGGGGCTCCAGCACATGTAGTGAAGGAGTGGGCTTGTTTGCCTAAGCTCAAAGCTTTTCAAAAGACAAAGATGACAAGCATCCTATAGGCGGTTTTTACTGTTTTGAAACACCGCATACAATCCTGTGCAGTAATAGTTTCATTCATTCAGTTGTACAGCTATGGCCAAATGTTTTGCATCACCTAGAATTCTAGGATTGAGACATAATAAAAAAGAAAACTATAGGAACATAATTAAGATATTTTATTTCACATCACGTAAATCAAAGAAACAACTAAATGATGTTGCAAAAGTCTACCGGAAGCCATAATCGTAGTACAGTATTTCATGTTAGATTTCGAAATGTCACATTTTTCAGTTTTCATCAGTTTTTCGTTAAGTATATGGAAAACTAAAAAGCGGTATCTAATTCAATATGTGAACATAACATTATTCAGCAGGTTTCATTCGACTTTATGAAGCAAAATTAGGTAATTCTATAGGGCGATGCTAAACTTTTGTCCATAGCTGTCGGCCACTATGTGTCACATGCACTTTGTAAACATATACAGTGTTGTGTTTTGCATGCTTTAATTTGCATTGTATTGAGAACTCCTGACCTCATTAGCTCATACGTATCCAGCACTGAATTCTGGTCCCTGTGTCTGTGTGTCCCAGCTTTCTACACAGACCGCTATGGGTACCGATTGTGCATGAAGCTATACCCCAATGGAGATGGAGCCGGGAAGGGATCCCACCTCTCCCTCTTCCTGGTCATCTTACAGGGAGAACACGACTTCATGCTTCAGTGGCCTTTCCTACACAAGGTGAGGGCATGCCAGCCTGCAATGTTAATGCTCCAAACCAGGGGTCTCGAACCCTGCTCCTGGAGAGCTACTGTGGCTGCTGGTTTTCATTTCAACCAATCTTTCAGTTACCTAATTGAACCAATGATTGGCTTAATTAGTCAAGATTAACAGGTGCTCCAGATCTTTAACCACTGATGATGTAAAGACACCGATAAAACCTGCTGGATAGGGGCTCTACAGGACCAGGGTTGGAGACCCCTGGACTAAACAGATTTTAATGCAGTCGCCCAAAAAACTTTGTGAACCTGTTTTGTATTCTTAGGGTATTTGGAGAGTGAAGTTCAAATACAGTGTATTATTATTATTATTTATTAGCACACACCCTTATCCAGGGCGACTTACAATTGTTACAAGATATCACATTATTTTTACATACAATTACCCATTTATACAGTTGGGTTTTTACTGGAGCAATCTAGGTAAAGTCCCTTGCTCAAGGGTACAGCAGCAGTGTCCCCCACCTGGGATTGAACCCACGACCCTCCGGTCAAGAGTCCAGAGCCCTAACCACTACTCCACGCTGTTGCCCTAGTGTAGTTCAAAAATAAATGCCATGCTTTTATAATTTCAGTTTTATTCTTCCCTGACTACCCTGGCTACGAAACATGAGATTCATAACCATATTTAATGTTAGTCTCTCAATAAGCATCTTGATGTTGGTCATCAAAGCCAGCATTGCTCGAGGATATGAGGAATAAAATTGCTTACAATAGAAATTCATATTTCTATAACGCCTTTAATCACAAGGACCCCAAAGCACTTCACACACACACACACAATGAACAATGAAACCATTCAATTAAAAAAAAAAAAAAAAAATTCAATCTTGATTTGTAAACCCTGACAGAAGAAAGCAGAGCATTCCATAATTTAGGAGCTTTACAAAAGGCCATCATGTTGATTTTAGCTTGGGATTTCCTTGCAGGTCGAGTTTGTGCTTTTAGACCAGCAGACTCGGCAACATGCCTCCGCATCCTTCAAGCCTGTGAACTCTGCTCCCTTCCGACGGCCAATCTCTGAGAAGAACACGGCGAGCGGCCTGCCTCAGTTCTACCCCCTGTCTCAGCTCCAGACAAGCGGTCGCACCTTCATCAAGGATGACAACATGTTTATCAAGGCTGTCATCGACACCAGGAAAACGGAGAGATAAGCTACAGTTTGGGGATTTTTTAAAAGCCGAGGCAAAGTATAAAACAACCTACAGTAGTTCAGTTAAATTATAGTTCAGTGTAGTTTTTCAATTATAGACAAAAACATTTTATAAACATGCTCCTTCTCTGGTCGATTATTTTGAAAGTGTTCAGCATGACACTACGGAGCCCGGGAGTGGACAGGAGAGAAAAAATATATATCTCGTGCACACGTATTACTATCTCGTGGCCACAAGATACCTGTCCTGCACACACGAGATATATATTTTTTCTCTCAGGTCCCCTCCTGGGCTCCATACGATACAGCTGGAGTAAGGAGAAACATCGGCTGACAGCCCCTCAACAATAATGTTGTCTACACAGCAGATGTGTAGAACAGAGAGACAGGTATGACATGCTATTAGGGTAATAAACTAGAGTTTTTTTAATTCTACAAAGTTGACTAATATTAAAATAAGTTATGAAATCCAAGGTTTTGTAAGCATGCCAAATGTATGTGTTTCTCATTTCTGTAAAACTGACTGGAGCAAATGCTTTGTAAATTAGGGCCTAAGTGGCTAAAGACAAATGTAAAATTGTGTCCATAATAACTGAATGTCCATTAACCACGTCCAATGTACCTTAATGGCTTCATTGTTCATTGGACATAGCTAGGTGTTAAGCTGCTTAGTATTTATATGTTGTTTTTTTTATTATTATTAATATTATTTTGTATTGAAAACTATGTGGTATAATTTATTAAAAAAAAAAAACATTTATTGCACCAAAACTCTGTGCAGACATACAGTTTAATCTTTAGAGTATACTGACCTTGCCTAGATGTATTTCTTGTAAAATAATAATAGTATACAAAAGAATCTAACTATGTTTTCCCCAGTGGCTCACCTGGTTAAACCACTGCTGCGTAGGGTGTCACACGGTCATGGGAGCACAGGTTTGTGTCCTGGCCGGTCTTCGCTAGGGATTCCAAGCGGATTAAGGAGGCAAACCCGACAGGGACTGGTTCTACTCACTTCAGAACAGTGCTCCCTACTGGCCAAGTGCCTGGCGAGCTCAAACAAAAATTGTGCAGTTTTCCCCATGCTTTTCCCATGGGTATGCTCTGCATTTACCAAAGTTGACCATGTTTTTCTATACGCTGTACCATACCTCTCTGGGCTTTCATACCTGTCAACACTGAGTCTTCAAAATAAGAGAGCTTTTGTAAGCTGAAATCTTAGTGGCTTGAATTGAAGTGAATACCTACACAAGACAAAGGCATACAGCTATTCCACTTTATTACTTTGTAGAATGATAGACTGTGATATGGGGCTCACAATCCGATTCTCTCTTGGCGCCGGTGGTTCTTATTGTACTGTAGTTGTAGATGGCTGATTTGACAGCAGCCAGTACTTTGTAAACAGATCCATTGTAGTTGATTTTGCAGAACAGCAAAGCATACACAGTTGCCTTTTTTTTTTACTTTCATCACACAACAAATCTAAAGGCTTTGTTTGGTACTGCACATTGACCTTAAAGCTATGGCATCTACTTTATTACAAAAAAAAAACAACTTATATAAGTCCATAATTTTTTTTAAAAGTCAAAATGCACAACAACGTTGTATTGCAACGTCATTCATTACACTGCACACATGTGGCTGATCAAATAATACCACTGTCAGTAACATTTCATTGTCAACTCTCTTCTATTTTAAATGAACACACTATTGCTGTATAGAAACACATGTTATCAATCAATCTGAATTTCTAAAGCAATGTTGATGCTGAATACTTCGCAATTTGTGAGTCTGGGAACATGTCTAAGTACAGATTTTCTGAACTATGCGCAACATGTAAAGGTCTCTGCATGGCAATGACGATTTTATTAACTGAGCACTGGTTTTCTGAGCGTCGCTGGCATTTTGTGTTCTCTCGTGCTTACCCCAAACATCATTCTTTATTATTTATTTATTTAGCAGACGTCTTTATCCAAGGCGACTTACAGAGACTAGGGTGTGCGAACTATGCATCAGCTGCAGAGTCACTTACAACTACGTCTCACCCATAAAGACAGAGCACAAGGAGGTTAAGTGACTTGCTCAGGGTCACACAATGAGTCAGTGGCTGAGGTGGGATTTAAACCGGGGACCCCCTGGTTACAGGCCCTTTTCTTTAACCACTGGACCACACAGCCTCCTATATCTTGCTCCCGCTGTTAAAATAAATCAGTCCTGCAGAGTTTAGAGAAAGCATGTCTTTTTCCAACATTGCTCAGTATTATGTGAAAATATGTTCCTGTCCAAGAAGGTTGAAATTTGCATAATTTTCTTTTTTTTTTTTTTTACCGGGCTGCAAAGCCATCATTGATGGTCAAATATGTGTGCTTGCCTCGCACTGAATGCATGCCTGCCACAGGGCTCCCCTGGGTCCTACACCCTACTAGGTAAGTAACCACAGACCGTACATGACTTTTGCAGACATTAAAGGTTTGCTGACATAAAGGTGTTTAACAGTAGAGTTCTGAGCAAAATACAGGAGAAAATCTGTCCAGGGAGTTGTCCAAAAAAAACAGGAGTGTCCTGGTAAATGTGGGTGAGTTGACAGGTCTGGGCTTTGCAATGCTTACTGATGCTTTGCCATGCTTTATTAAAATTGGCTGTGCTTTTACTATGTGAAACTACCAGCATCTTAAGGGTATTCTATGACATGGTAAGAAATAGTCTGGGTTTTATGATTATGACTCACTGCAAGTAGTGTCTTCATAGGTGATGGGGAAAACCTTGCAAAGGGAACTTTCCACATTTAACTCTGAGTTAGAGGACGCATTTGTTTGCGCTGTCACTTAATACTGGGCTCATCGGAAAGGTCTGGGTAGAAATATACTTCTCCTGACCAGGTTTAGAGGGGCTGAGAAAGTGAAGGCATGACACTTTCCAAATATAAAAACAATGAGAATCAGTGCAAATACACCTCTTTACCTTTCATGAACACACTACAAATCCTAAACTCTACAGTAAAGCAAGCAAATGACCTCCGGGGGTTATGTTTCAGTTACCAGGGAATGTCCAGCAGCCAGTTTGCACACATATCTCCAAGAAATCCCTCCAAATGCCCCCTCTTTTCATTTCCATCCTCGCACAATTGCTCAGCGTTTACTGGATATGGAACCAACATGGTTTCAAGAAGACCAACAATTATTTGTTGACAATGATGTCACCATCGTTTGACCTACACTAATTATTCACTGTGCAGTACGTAGGGCAGTAGATTTTTCACCAATGCAGGACTAGAGGCAAGGCGGATTCTGCCTGTGACTGACCACTGAAGAGAGGAACTACCACCTCCGCTCTGTGCAGCTGTAACCAGAAACATTGCAAATCCAGTCTTCTCCTACTGCACTGTCAACAGAAATACAAGCTAAAGATACAAACATTCACTGGCGGAAGGATATAATCAATTACATTCATATAAAGTTTTTTTTTAGTTTTTTTTTTTTATTTCTTTTTTTTTTTATAAACCTAGAGCTATTAGGTCTATACAGGGCGATTCATAATTCACGCAACACAGTCGTTTGACATTGTTTTCAATTCTACTTATTATTGGGCAACCCTATGGAGGAGAAATGGTGCTTCAGAGGGTGGGATTATAAGGAACAGATTATAAAATGGATAGAACAAAAAAGTAGCATACTGACGCAAAAGAAAAATACGGCATATCTGTGACAAACCTGTTTTATTTTAAGTAAGAACAGGTAAATTCTTACCACTAACTGCTGCATGTTAACAAGCGCTAAATAGTGGGGGTTTACCTCTCTGGGTAATGGGCAGCTTTGGAGTCTGTCTGGAGGTTTTGCTTTACATATATATACAAAAGAGATATATATAATATTCATTGTGGTATGGAAATATAAATGTGCATTGGGGTATATAAACCTTTGCCTACAACTGTAGTTGTGATTTTTTTTTCTTTACCATTCTTCAACGCAAAATTGTTCCAGTTCATTGAAATTCCGAGGACTTCTCTTGTGCGCAGCCTTCTTCAACTCATACCAAAGATTCTCAATCGGATTTAGATCTGAACTTTGACTAGGCCATTCCAGAACCTTGATTTTATTCTTCTTTACCATTCTGAAGTAGATTTTGATACACACACACACACACACACACTAGAAATGTTGCACATTTTTGCAGCTTTATAATGACCCAAGATAACTTTGTCTGTCCTTGTTTGAATCCATACAGTAAACGTTAAACCATTTCTTAAAACTATTCCTCTGTATAGAGGCCCATTCTCCTGTCTTAACAGCACAGTCCCTCATAAATACGATCATTTATCATCCACCAAACAGGGTCACCGTTACATAAATACATTAAAATGGCGCGGCTGTAACATCATTTAAACAGCATGCCCTGGAAAGCTGTAGTAAATAAACTAATATGATACACAATCTCTGATATTAAAGACACCGATTGCTAAGGTAGTTGAGTGTTAGATGGGAGGGAAGTGCTGACAAAGTCGTTTGCAATGGAAAAACATTGCCATTCGTTTGCATGTCTTTCTCCCATAGTAATCCTCACTGTGCTAGACATTTGCATTGAGGGGGCCGGTTTTATTTTCCCTGGCTGTATAATATCTTGGCACTGTGAACAGAACATGCAAATCCAGGACTGGTGTCCCTGCAAACCGGGGAAGAGCAGTTAAACAGATTCAACCTTGCGGAGAAGAGTCACGGAGAACGCCTTTCTGAAGAGAGAACGCAGGCTGCCAAAGGTACAGTGAGATAAAAGGTTATTATAATTCACCTTCCAAAGTAATTGTAAAAGTTTGTATTATAGACTTGGTTGTTGGAATGTTTAGTATCAAAGTGGAATAAGACAACATTGAGCGAAACGTGCAGAAAATGTAGTTGTATCGTAGGAATTCGGTCATTCCCAAAAGAACTGTCTTGAGGGAATTAAATAACGAGGGAGGAAACGCTTCGTTTGCCTAACTTTATCAAACGCTTTAGCTTTCTTTGAATAGCGCTCCCTTACAGATTGTCTTTCGCATCATGCAAATGGTTGTATCATTGATTTATTAGCAGGCGAGCAGCCCCCCTGCACGGTTGCCATAGAGATATCAAGGAAGACAGACTCCAAAAGGAATGTACATTTACTACATTCAATAGCAAATACAAATTTCAGTGACATGTTACCAGTGGCGGTGTTAGCTGATACGCCTATAAATTGTGACATGCATTTAGCTAATACAGAAACAGGGTGTTTTTCAAAGCTACTGTCTCAGGATCATCTTCAGCTGCTCATTATCTCTTAATACCATGTCGCAACGAGAAAAAGACTGCTAGCCTTTCATAAAAAAAAGTGAAATATTCTGAAACTCACCTTATTACAGATAACAAAAAAAATATTTATTGTTTAAACAATTTCTTTTAGCATGGTCAGCTCAAATCTGGCAGCGTACACGAAACTGCAACATGTAGGCAACACGGAAAAACAAAATTGAACAAATCGGATAATTAATAAAGGGAAAATGGTCATATATACAAAAGAGACCAAAAGCAACCAATAAATAAATAAAAATAAACATTGAAAAAAGTGCAAAAAAATAAAATAAAAAAGATTATAGCGCGACAGGATGTCTATTTAATAACCATTAATAAGACTATTTTTAAATGGTTTAATTAGTCTTATTAATGATTTAACAATGTTTGACATTTCGTTTTTGGAGTGCTGCGGGCTCGTGGTACACGATCCTCCTCATTTATTACAGTAATATTAGAGGCAGTACCAGCAACAGTGACAGCCTCAGCCTACGTGCTACAACACTAGCGAAATTTCAGCACCGACAGATTTGAGTACAGAGCGCAGTGTCTCTATTTTCAGCCTCTTTCACGGATTTCTTTTTTTTTTAATTTTTTTGAATGTGCTGCTCTACCTGGTCGCCTCTCAGGGAAAGCCGAATTAAATCGGTTTACAACTCCACACAGTTAAAGCGCTGTACTATCGCTGTGAAATCCTTTCAGCCATCCTCCACAGTTTCAATACAGTCATTTATACACTCTATGAACTAAAGTTTTTGCTCCATTGTATAATTTTGCACACAACTACTGGCCATGATTGCCTTCGTTTGGATGTACTGAGAAATTAAGCTTTTATAGGATATACCTGAAATGTGTAACTAGCATTTCTGATTCGAGTTACACCTTTTATACTCGACAGTTCACCTCTGATCCTATAAAAGATTTGTTTTGAGTGTGAATTAAATAACGAGGACTAATAGAAGTTGTGATTGTCCTCTGACGCAGCTTCATGAATTGTGGTGGTGTTTTAGAAAAATTAGATTATACGTGTGAATTTGGTCTAATTAAATTGGAAAATATCCTTATGCAATTCAGCCATAGTATTTACTGTCGTGCGTAAATACATTTTCGTACATCATTTTCTTCAGTTAAAAAAATAGCACTTAAAATATAATTATCTGGAACCATTCCACTCAGCTTGGATTTCCTTGTGTGTTGCGGTGATGTCAGAGGGGACACCTAGTGCAGACATATCGTGTGATAGCTTTGCTGGGCTTTCACAAGACCTGAAGGTTAGGACCTTTTCATAACGTAATATACCTGATTTATGATCTGACATTTAACAGTATGGTTGCAGTACTTGTACACTGAGTACATCCTCACCCATCAAGCCAGCCAATAGAAATAATGATCTCCAATAAGTAAGTCATGTGCATACATCCGTGTGTCCATTTTACCAGCTACTGCGACGTGACAGAGAAACACAGACTATATTGCAATTTATTAAGTCAATTACTTTTTTAACTTCGTTTTAAAACTGTGAGTGACGTTGATATTTAATGTTACACAATTTTAGCTGCTGCATACAGCCTACTCTAATAAAAATGCGTTGGATTTATTTATTTTTTTAACTAGGGCTCCACTTTTCTGAACAGTTCCTTTGCATACGGCAACACCCACTTTATTTATTTATTTATTTTTATTTTTTATAATTTTTTGTTTTATTTTTCACAAATGTCGTTTTATACATACCCACATTAACAAAACAACTCAAATAGATGCATGTCAATAATAGTATAGCATACATCATGTTTTAACTACATACATGTATTTTAGATAGGAATTGTATTTCAATCCCATTGTAGTGAAGCAGTATGCAACAAGCTTTGGGTCTCTCTGTATTTAAACGCGAAGCAAAGCAGATTCATTCATTCAAATCCATTCAAAACCAAAACAGCATTTGCGCCAGTGCAAAATTTGCACCACTTGAAATAAAACAAAGAATTAGCATACTAAGGCAAACAAGCCATATTTTCCCTAATTATTTTGTCAACGCCAGCTGCATACATCCCCTCATGCTCAAATTCCTTGCAGCGTGGTTGAATTGTTATGCACGGTTTAGGCATTTTAGAAACAAAAGTCTCTTCTCTTCTCTTCCATCGCAATTTTAATTCCCAAACGACTCGCTCCAAATTATACATCTGCGCAAGTGCTAGTCAGAGCTTCCGTTTCCCTTCAGACTGCGTCTATGGTAATGGCAGAGCCTTGACAACTACTGTTTATTTAAAGTATTTTCTGTATAAACCTCACAAATTAAAATGTCACGCTGTGTTTGTATTATAATGATGTTTCGTGTTATTTCTTTTTATATTTTCATTTAGTTTTATTTAATTTTATATGTTATTTTGTGTTTGCGAAAAAACACGGGGCTCTAAGTATGACCTCATATGGTTCCCTTGGTTTTATAATGATTGTATGTCATAGAGCTCCCGTTTTCTTGCTAGAACATAGAGAAATGAAGGGTTCCAGAGAAAGGCCAGAAGAAACCATCTATAAATCCTAACCTGTCAGCCCTTTGTTATAAGAAGTGTCAGGGGGGTCAAACTCCAGTCCTCCAGGGCCTCAGGGTCTTCTGGGTTTCATTCTAACTTCAGCTCTCAATTCACTCAATTGATCTACAGTGAAACCTGTATTAGAGACCACTCAAGGGACTGTCTAATAGTGGCCTCTTAAACAGGTGGTCTCTTAAAAGAGGGCCCATGACCTATGAATTGTCTATTTGTCTCTGACATGCTTTCCTGTAATTATGTTCGTCTTACCTTAAAAGTCAGAAGATGTAATATGAACAAAAGGAAGTATGTCATTTAATAACATTCATTTAGATAATGCATTTACACAACAAATTATTTTGTGAAAGTAATGAATGCTTGCCTGTCTCAGGTCAAACAACATGTTTTAAATCCTTTGCATATTTAAATGCCTGTGTCTGCCTTTCAAGTAAGTGTTGATTCATTGCATCCTCAAACCAACGCCACATTAAGCATAAGATCTTTTTTCAATTACCGCGCACATTGTTTTCATACCCTTATAAGTGTGGCTTGAATTTTTCTGTGTTTATTTTCCTTTTAATGGTTTGCCTTTCGCCACATCCTAATTATGAGAACATTCTGTTAAATTAGTGGGAAAACAACACAGCATGAATCGGACACATTAGAAGCTACCTAGTTCCCAGGCAAGTGCAAGAACGAAATGCAAGTTAAAGTACCATCTGGGGGAAGTGATTAATGTCATTTTTGAATAATGAAGAAGGTGAAACAGAATCAGCAAGTCAATCAGGATATCAAGGTAAAAAGAAGCGACTTTGTTTAGTAATTAACAGTTTAATTAAGATATTGAATCGGCTCAAAACACGGTCATGTGAACCAAAATAAAAACCTAAAACTTCAAGCCCTAGTTCTTTCTGTTTCAAAATGCTGTATCTGCGTCTTTCTAGTGCCACTGTTTTTCTGGCACTTACTGTCTTTACAAGTTTAATAACTTTAATTCTGTCATCTAGGCAGGACCTTTTGTTTCTCCATGTTTTCTCTCTTCCTTTACAAGAGAGTGCTGTTGTTTTATTGATTACTGATAAAAGACAGCTAAAATGGTTACTGTATTCCTTTGAATTTAGGACATACCGTTTAAAACCATATTTTTCTTACAACAATAGCCCTGTGTAAGGGTGCTTAATACAGGTTTGAGTCCGTTGCTGGGTAAGAGAATTGTGGTCGCGTTAGACAGGTGGTCGCTTAATTATTATTATTATTATTTATTTCTTAGCAGACGCCCTTATCCAGGGCGACTTACAATTGTTACAAGATATCACATTATTTCACATTATACAGATATACATCATTTTTACGTACAATTACCCATTTATACAGTTGGGTTTTTACTGGAGCAATCTAGGTAAAGTACCTTGCTCAAGAGTACAACAGCAGTGTCCCCCACTGGGCATTGAACCCACAACCCTCCGGTCAAGAGTCCAGAGCCCTAACCACTACTCCACACTGCTGCCCCTACATACAGTAGAAGCTTAATACAATTGCACTAATATAATTGGGAGGAATTTAAAGTGGTCACTTAGACCAGGTGGTCACTAAATAAATGACTGTAATTATTTGTTCAATTGGACATGTTTAATATTTTTTCAAGGTCTTTTACATTTGATGATTTAGAAAATTCACTTGATTCAAGGTACACGACCTATAAATCATTCTGAGGCCTGGAGAGAAGTTTTATAAATGTGTCCAATTAATCAAATAATTAGACCAATTAAGAAGTAACTGAGAGCTCGGGTGGAACAAAAACCGGAAGACACTGCGGCCTGCCAGGAACTGAGTTTCACATCCCCCGGTGTAGTTTATTCAGTAATTGTATTTAATATTGTCTTTACAGTCACTGTAAACCAGAGGTGGGCAACCCTGGTCCTGGAGGACCGCTGTCCCTCCTGGTGTTTATTCCAACTGACCAATTAAGCTTGTAATAAGCACTTAATTGGTCCAAGTTAGGGTACAGTTGGAACAAAAACCAGGAAGGACACCGACCTCCAGGATCAGGATTGGACACCCCTGCTCTAAACCAACTAGGCGTGTCCAATCACGGTCCTGAAGGGCGATTCCACTCCAGGTTTTACAGGTCAAATGAAATCATGAACTACAGTTCTTCAGGGTCTGGATGGAGGTGTATTTGGTTCAATTAAACAATTTAGAACAGGGTTTCAACAAAGACCAGGAGTGGAAGAGCCAACTTTGGCCAAACTCAGCTTAAGTAACCATCCTTTCACTCTGTGTCATCCCTCAGCTATGAAGAGCGTGGGGTGGAAGATAAAGATGGATAACCAGCTTTACTGCCTCCTCAGCCTGGGTGAGTGTTGAGCATTTCAATTTATCATACATTGCCTCCTCTCCGAATGGCCAGCAGTGAAGCACAGGATAGCTGTCTGACACAATTAAGGCTACAATTCTGTAAACTTGTTTTTCAACAAATCATTAGGCTTAACGAAAAACTGAAAAAAAAAAAATTGAAAAATGTGACAATTCAAAATCTAACATGAAATACTGTGCATGGCTTCCGGAAGACTTTTGCAATATAATTGTCGTTTCTATGCTTCCATGATGTTAAATAAAGGATCTAAATTATTTATATAGTTTATTTAAATATGTCTCAAGCCTAGAATTATAGGTGATTCAAAACTTTTGGCCATAGCTGTTTTGTTACACAAATAATGAAATATTAAGCTGAGATGTCCGACCCAGGTTTTAGGACATGCTGTGGTCTTGATCACTACTTTTGAACAGTACTTACTGTATGTGGAATATGACAGTAATATCAGATCATTGTGCTTCCTCGTTTAGTCCTATGTGTGCTCCCCAGTGCCAGTGCTCTGCGGACGTACCATTTGGGATATTCACAGGTAGACTGGGACACAGCACAGGCATACTGCAGTAGAAACTACATCGGCATGGCCACTGTTGGCACCACAGAGGACGCAGTTGAGATCGTCAAGATTGCAAAGAACACGAACAGTTCTGTTTGGCTGGGGATGAAGACGGATGCTGATGGAAATGTGTTTTGTTTAAATGGGGATAGTCTGACCCCCGGGATGATGCCTAGTGGAACCCCAAACAATGTTCAATGCGTCTGTGTCAAACCAGAGAAGGCAACTTGGGAGCTGGGTGGTTGCATGGACGCTCGTTATCCTCTCTGCTACACTGGTGAGTCATTTTTTTGTTTCCTCTGTCAGTTTTTGGGCAGTGGGTGTAAAGCTTTTTTTTCATATTAGGAAGATCTCATGTTTGTACGAACCATTATGAAGGTCGAGCCTGGAGAATTTCATTTAATTTTAAATCATGTCAGATTATTAAGTATACCGATCACTGATGTATTAAACTTTTTCAACAGCTGAACCTAGATCAGACAAGCTGCTCTCTGTTTTCCGATGGTAGTTGAGACATTATAAAAAAAAAAAAAATGCTCTAATTATTGAAACATGCTGATGCTTACTGACTTCCAAATCAAAGTATGGAAGAAGAAAATCTAAGTAAAAGTGTACTTTTTCTGTTGTGTTTGTACTGCACTCATCATTATTATTTTAAGAATAAAATATGTGTAAATCTTCTCGCATGATATATGTAAGTACATAATTGTATCAGAAAAGGGTTAGGGTTAGGGGGTTAAGGTTAGGTTTAGAGTTAAGGTTAGGGATTGGGTTAGGGTTCTGCAAAAGATCTACAATGCAAAAAGATTTCCACATTAAGTACATTGTAACTATGCATAATAAAATTGTAATTAAGTGAAAGCATCCATGTATTTACTAAGCATCTAACATGTAAATACACAGTAATTAGAGACACTTAATGCAAAGTGTCACTGAAACTTCCATGCAAACAGATTGAAACACACTATCATTAAAGTCCTCAGATCACATCAAGGTCAGAGACCAAAGTACTTGCTCTCAATCAGGCCATGAAGCTGAGGACCGGGCTCTGGGGGCTCTAATCGTGATCCTGGGGGGAGAGGTCGAGAGATATTGCTGTTTTATTGATTATTGTGTTCTATAATTTTGTTTTAACAGAAGACCAATCTGATCCAGTAGCACCAACGACAGCCCAGACGGACACTTCTTCAGGTAAGGATTGTTGTAGGTTTCAAACCGTAAAAAGAAACGTCAGCAAGCAAAACAATATTAAAGAAAGAAATTCACAGGGACAGAAAACCAGGAAAAGAACAGGAATCAACCAGCGTCTTGATCCATAAATGCCAAGATATCCCGCCCTAATTTAGGAACTGTTGTCTTAACTTTATTCTCTTTAAGGAAAGCGCTAACAAAACAGAAACATACCTGAAATTAGTCATTTAGTAGACGCTTTTATCCAAAGTGACTTATAGAGACTGAACTATGCATCAACAACTGCTGCTGCAGAGTCACTTATAATAGGACCTCGTTTGTTTTACGTCTCATCTGAAGGATGGAGCACAAGGAACACAAGTGACTTGCTCAGGGTCACACACAGCGAGTCAGTGGCTGAGCTGGGATGTGAACCGGGAACCTCCTGGTATCAAGCCCTTTTCTTTTAAGCACTGGAACACGAAGCCTACCGGTGTCTCCAGTAGCACTTGTGCTGTGCTTCAGACGAACAAAACAATAAAACAAAGCAAAATGTACTGGCTCAATTGTGCAGAATTATCAGATAGGTCTTTCGCGTGGCTGGGGACTATGCCTGATTCATGTTTCTCTCTTTAAGGAAGTGTATTGAGGCTGGCGGATGGAGGGAACCCCTGTGCTGGGAGAGTGGAGGTTTATCATAATGGACAGTGGAAGCCAGTTACTGATTACAACTGGAATATAAATAATGCAGCAGTTGTGTGTAATCAGCTGGGCTGTGGCTCTGCTCTAGCAGCACTACGTGGAAGTCACTTTGGACACAGTAGTGAATATACCTGGCAGAATGTGTTTTATTGCGGTGGCTCTGAGTCTTCTCTATTGGACTGTCATCAATATGAATACCAGAGCACCTCGTATAACTACAGGCAAGCTGGAGTGATGTGCACAGGTATGAAACAAAATCTATTTCAGAAATATAAGAACATAAGAAAAGGTATGATTGGCCCATTTAAGCTCGCCCGGTTCCTAGTAGCTGATTGTTCTCAGAACATTGTCAAGTCGGGTCTTAACGGATCCGAGTGATTCTGCCTCAATAACTAGGTAGCCCATTCCATATAATTACAATGTTATTGTGTGTCGTTACAATGTACTTAAGGTGTAAACCTTCTTACACGATATATGTAAGGACACAGTTGCATCAGAAAAGAGTTAGGGTTGGGTTTAGAGTTTTAGAGCGAGGGTTTAGGGATATGGTTAAGGTTAGGGTTATATCATGCATAATAAAGTACACATTAAGTACGATGTAACCATGCATAATAACATTACAATGATGTGTAACTACACATGTATTTACTAAGTAACTACTATGTAAATACATAGTAATTAGAAACACTTAATGTAAAGTGTTACCCTTCTTTTAATTACTAACTTGTTAAATAACAGGTGCCATTCACACCTATCACACAAAAAGCTTAAAACCATTCCCAATGTACTGAAACACTACCACACACTGCTGAGGATGACAAGCCCAACCAGCTGCCTGTTTAAAACAGTCTCTTATAGTTTTAACTCCTGCATCTGTGCTCTGACTTCGATTCCCTACCCTCTCTTTACAGGCAGTGAAGATGTGAGGCTGGTGAATGGAGGGACCTGCTCTGGGACAGTGGAGGTGTTTCGTGAAGGACAGTGGGGGATAGTTTGTGATGAAGGATGGGATATGGTCGATGCTGGAGTCGTGTGCCAACAGCTGGGCTGTGGATCGGCTTTAGAAGCACCAGGTAGTAATTACTTTGATGCTGGTTCCGGACCTGTCTGGCTGACAGGGGGCTCCTGTAGCGGAGGGGAGTCTGCCCTGCGGGATTGTGGGTCAGGCAGATGGGACAAACAGAGCTGCGCGAGCAGAGCAAGTGCTGGAGTGAACTGCACAGGTAGGAGACACAAAATGCTTATTAACTCATATGAATCAGTAATTTAGCAGACACTTTTATGCAAAGACTTGGGAGTGAACTGTGCATCAAAAACTGCTGCTGCAGAGTCACTTGCAATAGGACCTCGTTTGTTTTACGTCTCATTCGAAGGACAGAGCACAAGGAGGTTAAGTGACTTGCTCAGGGCCGCACACAGTGAGCCGGTCTCTGAGCTGGGATTTGAATCGGGAACCTCCTGGTATCAAGCCCCTTTCTTTAACCACTGGACCACCAAGCATCGGTCTATTTGCTTAGAAAAATACTGCGTAAGTTAATTGATACTAGACATAGAGTTTACTGTAATTGTTAGTGTAAAACACTAAAACTCATTTGAAACTTATAGTAGAACCTGTCATATCTGATTTAATTGGTTCAGGGGGTCCATTGGATATGTACAAATATCAGATCTCAGAGGGAGTCGTTATACTAACTGTAGTTGCTTTATTAATGTTGGGGCATTGTAACAATGTCAAGTATATCAGTGTATCTAAAACTTCAAAGTACGGTACTGCACATATACTGTAGAAAGAAAACCAGTGAAAAACAATTGCCAAACTAAGCACTGTAATGCAGTATTTGATCATTTACAATATAGCAATCCAAAAGCAGCTCTTATCATGCTTTCTCAGTCTGTGCCAAAGTAAAGCGATCAATTGATGTATTGAAACACCACCAAAAAACAGCTGAGACAAACCAAAGCACTTTAAAACAGTCTCTTCTTGTTTAACTCCTGGTCAGACAATCTGTGGAGCTGTGCAGACTCAGACTCCCTTTCCTCTCTTTAAAGGCAGTGAAGATGTGAGGCTGGTGAATGGAGATACCTGCTCTGGGAGATTGGAGGTGTTCCATGAAGGACAGTGGGGGACAGTTTGTAGTTATAACTGGCAAATAAGCTATGCATCAGTAGCATGTAAACAGCTGGGCTGTGGCTCTGCTAAATCATTTTCATCTGCATTTGGACATGGCACCGGACCCATCTGGCTCTCTTACATTTCCTGCACTGGTTCTGAGACTGCGCTGCAGGACTGTACCATAAACAAGTGGGGGGAGCAAGGCTGCTCTCACAGCAATGATATGGGGGTGATCTGTTCAGGTAGGAAACGTGGCTTCTGCACAGGTTGTTTGCAACACTTACTTTGTGATTGATTTATTTTCCATTAAAAAAGAAAGTCATATAGATGGAAAGAGAAAATAGAAAATGTTTGTACTTCCCTGTCCATCTGACGAATAGGTGGTTCATTCCCTGTATTAGATTCACTGCTCCCCTTCCCTTACGAGTAGGGAGGCACTGATTGGGATTCTTTTAGGTTGATTCTGATCACTGATATTCCAATTATTATTATTTATTTCTTAGCAGATGCCCTTATCCAGGGCGACTTACAATTGTTACAAGATATCACATTATTTTTTATATACAATTAACCATTTAAACAGTTGGGTTTTTACTGGAGCAATTTAGGTAAAGTACCTTGCTCAAGGGTACAGCAGCAGTGTCCCCACTGGGGATTGAACCCACGACCCTCCGGTCAAGAGTCCAGAGCCCTAACCACTACTCCACACTGCTGCCCATTTCATTATTAATAACAATTGCAAACCAGGATTTCTGTGCGCTTGAAACTGTTCCATCTGACAATCACACAAAAATGTTCCTCACTGTAAGTATTTCCATAGGTAATACACTGTATGACTATAAACTAAAAAGCGTACAACGTATAAATCTGAGTTTCCCAGCCGACAATTGTATTTTAACGTGAATATTGCAGTTCTGTTTAAACATTGCAAACATAACCACCTGCTTTTAACACTGCTTATACCACTAGAAATAAAAAAAACAAATAAAATCGACACTGAAAAGCATTTGTAATTTTAAATACGCATGCATTTACTGTACTAGGACTGCGTTCAAAGTGACAGTAAATAACAATGCCTCCCAAACAGACTCAAAAGAAAACACAACAAATATTCTTTCTGAATAATGTATTCCCAAGAGTGTCAAAATCAATGCTGTCATTTAGGAGGGTTATTACGTCAGCTATAGATCATGCAGGATTCAAGCATAATACATTAATACAGTGGAAAGTGCATAATACATGATAGTAGCAAATACATGATAGTAGCAAACACATGATGGTAGCAAATACATGATAGTAGCAAATACATGATAGTAGCAGTATGCAGCATTGGTTTGATGCTCTGCAAATGATGTGCATCAAGGTTTCTGGTACGCTTGTGTTGTAATGAAGATCATTTTCAATTTAGGGCCACCGGTAGTATCAACCACCCCATCAACCACTCCCTCAACCACCCCATCAACCACTCCCTCAACCACCCCATCAACCACTCCCTCAACCACCCCATCAACCACCCCGTCAACAACATCAGAAGATCCAGCCACCTCCAATATGATGTCTACTGCAGGTGAATCTTTATTTATTTATTACAAGATATTTATTCAGAACAAGTCCACTGAGATGCAGGTACCTCCTTCATAGGGACTTCCTGATGGTAGCTGCTTGACGGCAGAAAAAGACTCCTCTCGAGCAGGGCAACTGGGCTAGCCTAGGACTTAATGACATGAGCTACGAGGACAGGTTAAAAGGAGCCTAGAAAGAAAGAAGGGACTTGATTGAAGTCTTTAAATCTTTAAAAAATAAATGGTATAGATAAAGGCGACCCAAGACACCACTTCAAATTTAACACAGAGAGAAGAACAAGAGGGCATAAATGGAAGCTGAGTAAAAATAAGTTTAGAACAGTAGGAAGCACTTTTTTACACAGAGAGTTATAAATGTATGGAATAGCCTGTTAGGTGAAGGAAGAACATAAGAACGTTTACAAACGAGAGGAGGCCATTCGGCCCATCTAGTAGGATCTAAAACACTGGGAACATTTTACAAAAGACTAGATTCCATGCTCTTAAATTAGTTCCCCCAGAGGAGGGTAGAATGATGTGCAAACAAGGGCGAGCCAGGAGATCAGTCAGATTTGTAAATGTACGTGATGCCTTCCTCTCAGAATTGGCCAGTTTTAACGTTGTAGAATAACACAATGCTGTGTATTAAAAGGACAGCCTAGCACACAGTGAGTTGTCCATTTATATCAGTTTAAAATCTGATGTCAAAAGTTAACCCCTGCATGCAATGTCAGATCTGCTCCTGTTTAGTGATCACTCTTTCACAATCAAACTTTCACAATCAAACCTGTTCAACACGTTGCGCTTATGGTAGCCAAATAAATAAGTGGTCGTTTTTGTCTGGGAATATTATTTGAATAAGGTAGATTGCTCCTTATGTGTTCTCACTATTTTTTTCAAAATAACATGGCTTGTTTGTGCAGGTGAAATGACCTTTTGAAAAATACATTTATATGATTTTTTTTGAGTAATGCTTTCACATCCACGATATGGTAGAAGATCTTTACCGATTCAGAAATGCTCGTCGCTTATCCAATACTAAATGAATGGGCTTTCTCATTTTAGATCTGCAGTCTAATTCCCCAAGCACTTCAGCAATGAGCACAATTCTCCCCCCTGCCTCTACCACAGAAGAGCCAGATGCAGGTACGAATACTGAGTGGCCTTGGGCACCTGTTTTTGACGCTGTTATTCAGCGAGCGACCAGATTAACATATAAAACCCTGGAGCACTGATTCATTATAGTGTACCTCTGTGTGCGTTTGGCCTCTAGCGCCTCATTTTCACTGCCTTTCCCCAGGTATAGCTGGAGACACATTCACCCCCCAGCTGAAATGACCAAGAGAGGGCAACGTTATCTAAAAGCATTGGTATCAAGGCTTCTTATCATGCTTAAAAAAAAAAAAAAACGTATACAGTAACACGTGTTTTTTTAAGCAACAATCACTTTATAACATGCCCATTGGTGCTGGATCATTTGTGTGAATAGTTCTGGTGTGGCTGGGTTCTATACAGACTCTGATTCTCGTTCCTCTCTTCGAAGGTGATCTGAGGCTGGTGAATGGAGACAGTCCCTGTTCTGGGACGGTGGAGGTTCATCATGAGGGACAGTGGGGGACAGTTTGTAGTGATTACTGGAGTATACAGGACGCTGCAGTGGTGTGTAAACAGTTGGGCTGCGGGACCGCTCTATCGGCACCGCGCTGGGCTCGCTTTGGAGCTGGTTCCGGGCCCATCTGGTTGTCCTGGCTTAACTGCAGCGGCTCTGAGCCGGCCTTGTGGGATTGTGAATCAGATGGGTGGGGTGTGGTGCACGGCTGTGATCACAATGCTGACGCGGGAGTGATCTGTTCAGGTAGGGGGACACATTTTGGTAACACCTTCCATGAAGTGTTTCTAATGACTGTGTTTAAATAGTAGTTGCATAGTATGCACAGTTACAATGTACTTAATGTGTATTTTTTGCATGATATAACCCTAACCATAACCCTAACCCTCACCCATTTCTGATGCAATTGTGTACTTACAGTACATAATTCATGAAAAAAGATTTACATATTAACTACACTATGCATAATAATAATATAATTATCTGTAAGTACACATCATTACTATGTAACTACTATGTAAATACACAGTAATTAGAGACTTAATGTACATATCAGAAATTTCAGAAATATATTAGTGTTAGGGTTACCCTTATAGTGATAGCCAGCCTCAAGCTGCAATATATTACCAGCAGTTACAAAATAACAAATACATTAACATGGTTGTAATAACTCAACATTAGAGTGAGTATTTATTGATACATTGGCAGTAGTTTACTAGTAGGCTACTGTGCATGCAGGCTGTCTTCAGACTTGGGGTCTGCATTATTATAATCGCTTTATCTTGATTTCCTTTCCATTAAAAAAAAAAAAAAAAGATAAGATTTTATAGAATCAGCCGGGGCCGTGCCGAGTAACAAGTAGAAACGAATATTCGTAATGTGTAAATTGAAACACGCCCCCTTTTGTAGCTGTGTGTGTCTCATCACAGTGCTTCGTGTGCTCTTTTCCTTCCAGGAAACATCACTGTCAGCAAACAGTTTGTGTTCCTCAATCAGGAGAAGAGTTGGAGAGAGGCTCTGAAGTACTGCCGCACTCACCACACTGAACTGGCCAGCCTGTCCACCGAGACTGACTACAGCATGCTGACTGAGCTCCTGCAGAAACAAGAGAATGATACTGAAGGGGAGAGGGGTGTGTGGCTGGGTTTGAAGAATCACATGATCTGGCAATACTGGTACTGGGCAGACGATCGGGTGATGGGTAACAGCCACTGGGCTGAGGGGCAGCCCAGCAACCCGGGTGATGAGCTTTGCGGGGCAGTTTACCTGGGAAAGGGGGGGAATTACACCTGGTATGACGAGTGCTGTGATTTTGAAATGAGATTCGTCTGTTACGAGTTCACTGAAGTTCCATAATTAATGGGAACATGCTTAGCCAATAAGGGTCACTCCAATCATTAACATTGCAAAAACCTTTTGTACAACCGGCATCCTTCAGTTCAGTTCAAAGTTCAATTTAATTTAAAAATAAAGGAAGCGAATTGACAGAAATCGAATATTACAAGATTGCAAAGTCTTCTCTTAGATAACAAGCTCATCCCTTCAGCATTAACACTCTGATAGAAGAAAGTATCAATGCTTTTTACTTGCGTCCCACCCCTGTATATTCACTACGGGGGTCCATTTGAATGATCTCAACAGTGCAGGCTCCTAGTCCTCTTGAAGTTATGTTCCATGCTGGTGATTTCCCCAGAGTTTATTTATTGACCTGCTTGTTAATGTTACCGTATACAACAACAGTACAGTGGAATATACTCAGCATGAAATCATCTGTATATATTTTATGATGGCGGTATTAAATCCTCCACTTTTTAGCTCATTAAAAACATACTCCTATAGCTCAGATTCAGCTTTTGATTTCTCATGTTCCCCTAGTTAAGGGGTTCCCAGTCCTGGTCCGGGGGGACCCCCTGTGTCTGCTGGTTTTATATTCCAACTGAGCTCTCCATTACTTAATGAAACCCTTAATTGAACTATTCATTAGCGTAATTAGACCTTTTTTATTTTTCTCAGCTTTTAAACAGTTGGAGATTTCAAGTTATCTATACAGGAACTTGAAATCTGCAAGTTTTTAGGAGCTGAGAACAATTAAAAAGGTCTAATTAAGCACATGATTAGTTCAATTGAGGGTTTGATTAAGTAATTGAGAACTCAGTTGGAATGAAAACCAGCAGACACAGGGGGACCCCGAGGATCAATATTGGGAAACTCTGCCCTAGTTTACGTAACATATTAATCACAACTATCTATTTGAATGGAACGTGGGATTTTCATTAGAAATCATCATGGGTGTTCTTTGTAACAAGTATAGTTGAGTACCAATAATGAAGATGACCATTTGTCTGAGTAACACACAAGTATAAAGCTTATTACTTGTACATGTTTCTTTTGGGGGGGATTTCCAGTTTTAGCAACGCCAGCTTTGGTGAAACCCCTTGGGGGTGTGGAGAAGTACTGTATATTCATTACAATGAAATTAATTTCAAACGATACTGAAGAAGGCAGGAAAGTACAATGCGTTTCAATGTGATCTTATATCTTGTTTTACTTTATACTTTCCTTACTTTCTTTTACTTTATTTAACAGAGGTCCTGAACTATAAAAGCCAGCAGCAATCTTATCAATGTCCAGAACGTACGATTTAGTTCCCAATTTCAATTTGCAGCTGTTTGAAAAATGTGCCCAAACTTTTAAAAGTTGCTTAGACTCTTGCTAGATTTTATGGATCAAGCCTCCTATGTTGTAGAAACAAGTACATTACCTGCCAAGAAACTGCTTCTGTTTCTGGTATGTTTTCTTGAGAAAATAAATATTTCCATGTCTGAAACGTTTTGTCTCTCTTCATTTTTTTTTCAAAAGACAATGTGATATCATTTTAAAAATACATCTGTTGATTCACATTTCTCATGTCTGCTAATTTTTACATCATTAAAACAGTTTTTTTAATCAATTACATGAAAACATTTTACAATAAAAACACATGGTGTCAGCCAGATGTTTAAATTTGATGTTTTATTGTTTAAAAACAGACTAATACAGCCTTCAAGCCATTTCACACTCTGTTAGAAATGCTATACACTTAGAAAGGGTACATTGAAGCAGAACAGACATATTAAAAAAAAAAACACATTTAAATGTGTATTTATTCTGTATAACAAGCTCCAGATGAATTACAAGCAGGGTAAATGTCAAGAGCTGGGTTACAGAACATTTTCTAAGTCCAAACTTTACTATAGACTTTCAAAACTATCCATTTTGAAACCAGATCCCTTTTAACACTGCACATCACCACAATTACAGACCGAAAGAGGGAACACAGACCCCTATTAAAACACAATCTGTATTTAAAGACTATGGACTGGATTTAAAAAAAAGCCAGACAAGGAGAGACATTGCTAGAAAAAAGGGTACAAAATATACAGATTACTTTTTATTCAGACAACATGTACTTATTTTTAATAATTTGAATGCACTATTCCCAGACACTGGTATCTGATTACTCCCCAGCTACACCTTAACAGAGTCAGAATCAACTAATGGGGAATTTCACAGTAAAATATAACAGCAACATTTTGGCAATATTGAATTAAAATACGTTTTCTGGTTTTAATAAGATGCCAGATATATTCTTATGTCTTTCTCTAGCATTTAGAATTTCTTATAGCAGACTGACAGCCTATTTTCCTGTACACATTATAACCGTATAACTTCTGAAAAATTGTTGGATGCATTTGGAAATCTGTGTAGGCTTATACCTTCATAATTGTGATGGGTGATGGAGGTGGGGGATACATAAATCATTTTTAAACAATGTGTTCCCCCAAAACATTGAAAACACCCACCCACTGGCTATTAGTTACATTTCTGAACTGTTTCAGTTACTTTAGTCGCCAGAAACAGTGGATTTTTTTAACATAATACTGATCTTTGAAAAATCAACAATTTATTTTTCTAGGGAAAATATAATTTCTTAATTTCTTTCAAAGTTCAATTAACATTCGACACATATTTACTAATTTGATTTAAACAGCTTGTTTGTAACAAGATGCAATTTTGCAGCATAAAGGGAAACATTCATATTTGAAATGAAGCACTTTTATGAGAAGCCTGCTAAATATTCAGCCAATGGAGTTTCATAGTGAAATCCCAGAGGAAGGCTGGAACTGCAGTGAAACTGTCTGGCAGGTTTACAGTTAATGGCGCTCTTACAGCTCTAGAACTCTAGGGGGCTCCAGCTGCCCCTCTATTCTCCTCCAGACACACTGCCAGCCTCACAGCGCCCCACCCTCTCCTGGAGACTCCTCCCCAACATCATCGTAGTCAGTCCTGTCAGGTGCAGCGGGTCCTTCTTCAGGGGGCAGTGCGGCCCGGGCACTCTCCTCTCCAGGGGGAGTGAGGGGAAAACCTGCCAAAGAGAGACACACAATCAGGGATTGGTTGGGTTTACGCAGTGGGAGGGTTCACACAGATCTGGGGCCAGGGATTGGTTTAAGCAATGGGTGTGATTAGAGTGCCATGGGTGGTTTCTGAGAGATTCAGAACTTCTCAAACTCCACTGCCTGGTAGTGACACCTGCTGGAAGAGGTGGGAGTGGGGCAGTTACAGGCTCCCCCACAGCATGCTGCTCCTAGGGCAGTAGGGTGTGCTGTGCTGAAGCGGGGCAGGATATCTGAGGGGGCCTCCCAATCCCTCCCCATTGTAGACTCCAGTCCCCCTTACCTTGGATGGGGTTCCCCTCACTGTCCTCCACATCATAGCAGCCAGAGGGAAGTTCGTCAGAAAGGAAACTCCCTAGGAACAGGAATCAAGGTTAGCTCTGGAGTTTGACCTGCTTTCACCCACACCATATTAACTCCATCCTATTGTCCACAAACAGAGTTACAGGGTTCAGTGCTAAATAAAACTGTTTAGATAACATTAAGACTGACCCATCAAATGTTGAAAAACTACTTGGCACCCTAGAATCAAACCCACTCTACTGCTCAACGGGCATGGCGGGGGATGTTGCACAGTCCTGAGACTTACCTGCACAAACAATATGCAGTGACTGAGGATATGACAAACGTGAGCTAAATTAGGAACCTGATTGAATACATTTACTTTCTCCAAGACTGGGTTTGGTGCAGAGCTTCTCTACAGGGCTTGTCTGCAAGAACTCACCTGATAAATCTTCTGGGTTACTGTTCATAGGGACGGCATCGTCATAGTACCCTGGGGTCTCTCCTTCCAGAGAGGGCATCGATTCACCTAAAAGAGACAGAGAACAGCATTAGTGTTACAGACCAGAGAGAGCACTGCTTCACCTAAACCAGACAGAGAACAGAATCGGTGATACAGGTGAGAGAATTGTTTCTTCATAGGTTTGTAACACAGCCCCCCTTACCTGGGATGGGGTTCCCCTCACTGTCCTCCACATCATCGTAGTCAGAGGGCAGCTCATCAGAAAGGAAACTCCCTGGAACAGGAGACAGGGTTAGTGCTGCCTGCTTTCACTCTGCAAATTCACTACCTGCTACTTGTTGCACACTGACTACTATTGTAGCTGTTGTTCAATGTTTGGATTACTGAATTCAGGATAGGAAATTAAACAATGTTTTTGTGATCTACACCCTAAGTAACTACATATTATCTACTGTGTGCTACTCTGTTCCAGTCTGTCTCTCACTCTTTGTAGTGTTTCCTGTGATGAGAGGTTTACAAGTCTGCTGCTTTGAGTCATGTTTGTGGATTGTGTGGCAGTGTGATGTGTGTGTTGGCTCTCTCTTTCTCCACTCCCCCTCCCCTCTTACTCACCTCTCCTGGGTGCACCATAGGTTCCCTGTCTGGCCAGTTTGTACTCAATCTCCTCGTAAACAGCTTCATGGAAGGGGTCAAGCTCCCTATGCCCTATGGGAGGAAACAGGCTCTCATTCACAGTGACACAGCTCTGCACACACTGTACTGAACAGCACAGCCTTCAGTGATCCACAGTGCAAGAACACCATTTATTTAAAACTGCCATTTTAAAAGCTCTTTAATTAATGACAGAACTTGTCAAGATTGTGTCCTCTTCTGCCCCTACTGCAGCAGGCTGGTATCGCACATGTGGGTCAATACAAGCTTTTTCTCTAACCAGATCATTAATAGAAGAGAATGATTTATAAATTGTCATCTGAGATGCACAGAACAATGATCACTGCTATAAAGGATCTGGGTAGTGCATTTGTTTTGTCTGGAAGGCACTGCAGATTTAAAATGCCAGTGTAGGGCATTACTGAATACAATCCTAGAACAGCGCACTAGGACCTGAGTGTGTCACCTTCCTGAGCTTGCGTCTCTTTAAAGGGATTTGTTCCCTACCTCTCCTCAGCATCCTGTTGTGCTGCAGCTGCCTGGCTAACAGGACCAACACCACAAACAGCAGAGCTCCCAGCACGATGCAGGCTATCAATGGGATGGTCATGTCTCTCTGTGGCTGCAGCCTGGATGGAGAGGCTTCTGTTGGACAGACAGACAGACAGACACTTCTGTAAACAGTTGGGTACTGTACTGTAAATAAAGCAAAAAAGCTGTATTCGCATTGCTTATATGGTAAAGACCTAACTGAGGCCTCCCTTCATTTATCCACACGACTCCCAAATTCAGAACGCTACATAATAAGAAACATTCCCCCCTAGAGCTGTGCTTTTGTGTTTATGTGTATAAGAGAGTAGTGTCTGTGAAGCTTAAAAGGTGCTGCTTTGACCTGTTTTCAATGGAGAGCTGATAGTAAAACAAAAGGAAATGTTAATATTTGTAATGTAAGCAAGTACTCCCTGCCAAACACAACAGAGCATCTCCCCAGTACAGCTAATTCCCCATCTCCCCTGCTCAGATAACCCCCTCTCTCACCTGCACAGGTAACCCATGCATCCTCTTTGTGGTCGCAGTCATTGTGTCCCAGTGGAGAGTGCCGGCAGTCCCACAGGTGCATCTCGCTGCCCCTGCAGTTCACCTCATCCAGCCAGATGGTGCCGTTCCCTTGTCCAAACGTAGCCTGACCCCCCCCTGTGCTCTCTGCTGCCCCACAGCCTACTTGTCTGCAGACCACCTGGGCGTCCTTCAGGTCCCAGGAGTCATCGCAGACTGTCCCCCAGGACCCCTCGAACCGTACCTCCACCCGTCCGGAGCAGGGACTTGAGCTTCCAGCTAGCCTCAGCTCTGCTGGCTCTGGAATAAAACAGCAGGGCTTACTGAATCAGTTCAGCACAGAGGCTGCTGTGTGAGTAGTAGAGAGAGGCTTGGTATTCACATCTAGGAATGCACTATTCCATTGTTCACTTGAAAAAAAGACACATACCTTTCCCTTAAGGTCTGTATAAGTTGTCCTGCTTTGTAGTCTCTTTACTATTGGAAATTATGAGATCGCTAATTTTAATCAGCACTGCAGCAGAAAATTACAAATTTGGCTCAAATGAACGGTAAACAGGTAACAATTCACAACTGTGTAGGAATAAGACATCTTTGACATGTTTGGATACCCTTCCCTACCTGTACTTAGCACAGTATGTCTCTGTAAAATGACTAATTGTATGCATTACTTTTACAATTGCATATTTCTATGTGTGATATCAGTTAAAATGAATCTAATAATTCTCAAGGGTCAAATCAATGAAATACGAACCCACCTGAGTAGTGCTCCTGAGTGAGGTCTTCAGAGAAGGTCTTGGGTATGCTGGAGACAGTTGGCTTCTTTTCCACTGCTAAAAACAAACAACAAAATTGTGTTTTATTCACACTGCTAAAGCATGGGTATGTTTTGTGTCTTGGTGGTGAGTATAGTGGAGACATGTCCACAGGGAAGCTCACAGGTGCAGTATGCCAACTTTTATCCTTAAAGTTTCATCTTGTAAAGTCATATTGAAGGAATGAGTTTACAAGCTGGAGTGCATTAATCCTGATTAAATAACTAAATCAATTAACAAATAACACTGTAGCTGAGCACAGCCCTGCTCTGGCCTCTCCAGTGTGGTGGGTATTACAGTAAGTTTGGTCAGGGCTCAGTATCTGCTGCTCTAGGGTTGGAGGCATCAACTAGACCCCTCTTAGAAAGAGCAGTGCCTCCAATAACACAACTTCACGTTGTATTGCTGGTGTTCGGGGACGCATGTTCCGGTTATCACTGGAACAGGATTTAAAGCTGTGGTCTTTCGGGTGGCTGTTTAGCTGCTGAGCCATTAGGTCAGCAGCAGAAGAAAAACAGAGAGAGATCTTTACCTTTGCAGTCAATCTCAGCCACCTCATTGTCCCAGCAGTTGTTTTGACCCCAGGGTGAAGATGGACACTGCCACAGTGTAGAGTCATGCCCTCTGCATTCAACATTATCAAGCCACTTGCGCGCAGTGCTAGATGCTGGAAGTGGCATTGATATTTCAGAACTCTCTCCACAGTCGACCTCACGGCATATCATCTTAACTGTGTTTTTATTCATGCCGTTATAGCAGACGCTGCCCCAGGTGCCATTGTAGAAAACCTCTGCCAGTCCAGAACAGCCCCGAGACAGTCTCAGCTTCTTGAACTCTGTGTCACAAACAATAGAAATACGTTAGCAAGATGCATGTAGACATTCCAGATTACAAAACTTCTGCTTCATTAAAAGATGTTCAGTAAAAGTGAAATCATGAAATGGATTAACTACCCCCTGCCCGGTGGAGGCGAGCATACATACTCCTTGGTACATTTCTTAATTATTGGAAATGTTAAACAAATTGCAATCAAAATAAGCACAAATGCAATCACAATGAATAAATACAAACAGCTCAAGTAAAACATTTTAAAACCATTGTTGTGCGTTTATGTTTTCATTTATATTGCTTCCTTCATAACTTTCATATCTCACTAACACCTTACAAAATCCTACTGTTAAACTGAAAGGTAAAGTCTTATCCAACTGGCCTTTTCCCTTTCTTTTAAAACCAATTACCCGTCTTCATCTATTTTACATTTACCTGGAGAAGCGCTTACTCAATTGTGAAGCAACATGAGGTTATCTAGGAGAGTCACTTTGTGTGTCAAACTTACATTATTACATGTGCATACAGTGAATGTAGATGTTTATTTTTAATGAGCATAGCCTGTAGTTTCATTTCCTGTGCATATATGAAGACACAAAATGAGTTTTGTTTGTGTGATTACTTTGCTGCAGCTTTCTATTGGTACAGTTATTGAATTGAAGTGTAAGGGTGTGATTCACAGAGTCATGTGTAACATAGAAAGAGTCATAGTAGTAAGATGGCACAGTAGTGACTGATACATCAGCATACTAAATGAAAATTTTGCATTTATTTTTTGCGGGGGCTGGTGGCGGGCTGGTTAGGTATAGTGAGTTATTGCAGTCCTGTACCTGAACACACGACTCCCGCGTCCTCCTTGTGTCTGCAGTTGTGTTGCCCCCACCCTCCTGAGGCACACCCCCACAGAGTCGATTCGTTCCCCTGACAGCGCAGCTCGTCCAGCCAGATGGGTCCGGTCCCCTGGCCGAAGGAGGCTGACACTGAGGTGTTGAGTGCCGTCCCACACTGGAGCTGCTTACACACCACCTCAGCATCTGCCAGGTCCCAGGAGTCATCGCAGACCGTCCCCCAGGAGCCGTTGTGATAAACCTCCACCCTCCCAGCGCAGGCACCTCCTCCCTCAACCAGTCTGAGGGCCGTGTGATCTAGGGGGACAGAATCAGACTCAGTGACCAATAATCAATTCAATAATAGTGTGTCATCATACTGACTGAATACCATGTGATCTAGAGGAACAGAATCAGTGATCAATAATAAATCAGAAGCATTAAGATCAACCCCTTTCAGCATTCAGTCTTGTTTCCAAAGAAGTTCTTGTGAGAGGTTTTAAGTAATCTAGCTACAAAAGGGCTTAATATAAAAGCTGAAACATACATGAGAAGTGTCCTTGTATTACAGGATGGACACCCCAATACATATGGGGATATTTTATTTATGAGATCATGTTTTTGAAATGCACTCACTGGAGCACAGCACAGCCGCACTGTTACTGGTATTGCAGCTGACTTGCTGTGGAAGGCTGCAGTTTATCAGATGGGACTCGTCCCCGGTGCAGCGAATGCCTGTCAGACACACATCACTGTCCCCTGTCCCGTATCGAGAGGAGTTAGAGACTTCCATTGCAGAGCCACAGTCCAGCTCTCTGCACACCACGGAAGCCTCTGTGATGCTCCAGGAGTCGTGGAGAACTCTCCCCCAGGTCCTGTTGTAGTAAACTTCCACCCGGCCTTCACAGCGACTCAGTCCGGCTGCCAACCGGACTCGACCTGCCTGTGCTGGGAGCAAAGGAGAGCGAGTAGAGTGCATGAACCACAAAACAGAGAGATTGCTATATATGGTACAGTACATACAAAAACTAAATGGTTAAAATTGTTCACTTGGCAATGGAAGTTATAATGCAAGTTCTTTTAGGAAAAGGAAGACATACATTTCAATACAGAGAGTTAGTCAGTGTGATTGCAGTGTTATGATATTCAGATATGGGAATAGCGGACTGGAACTAGAAATGAGACATCAAAAAGGTTTTCTCTTATTGTGAAGTAAGATCTGAAAAGGCTCACTTCATGGTCACACGAGGGGGGTTCCATCTGAATATAAATCAATACACCTTTTCAGCATCTCTCATGAAGTGAATACAACTCACCAGTACAAATAACACCAGCATCATTCTCATGAGTGCAGTCACCTCGTCCGTACTCAGAGACGGGGCACTTAAATAAGTCAGCCTCGCTGCCCTCACAGTTAAATTTATCAGCCCAGATTTTACCACTGCCATGGCCAAAATGGGCCTGTCCAAGGGCGGCTACAGCATATCCACAATTCAGCTGCTGACAGAGAACTGTGGCATCTTGCAGATCCCAATAGCGATCGCAGACCGTCCCCCAGACTCCTTCATGATGCAGCTCCACTCGGCCAGAACAGGAATCAGAGCCATTCACCAGCCTGTACCCTGCAGAGCAAGCATATAGACAGTGAAGTTAGTAGAGTCGCTCCCTATTACCTTTGCAGTGCGTACATACCTGTTGCTAGTTGTAAAGCACTATCAGGTAATACATTAGTTCTTGATTCCTGATCATTGGAAATCTGTTTTACTAATCTGATCCTTGAGTCACATGTTCAGTGTATTTTTATTTAAAAATCAGTCATTTACAAGACTGGTTTCTCAACTGAATAAAAATACAGAATTAACTCAGTATACAAACAATTTATACAATATGTGTTTTTCATTTCCTTAAGTGAAGCGTTTGTCTTCTGGACTGCAATATTTTTAGCTTTATTCACTGTAGAGATGCCCTTCACAAGATAATGGGTTTTCATAACTGTGAAAGAGGATGTGGGTGTCAAGTTGATAACTGTGAGTAGTTTTTTTTTTTTGGTTTTGACAATTGAGTTGACACGTTTTTTTCTTTTTCTTTTCCCCGTGTCTACAAGTTTAGAATTGTATTTATTTTATTTATTTTTTAACAACTGAGGTGACACTGTTTTTTTGGTCAGGTCGTAATGTGTCCAGTAATTAACGAGGAATAGTTGGCTGTTATTATTTTTTCAACTGTTGTTATTTTAAATGCCATACCAACGCCACTTGACGAAACAACTGGACGAAACCGTTTCATTTTACCGCCGACATTTTTAACATTGGAGCTTCTTCATGACAGGAATGCAAGCCGGTCAGTCAGCATTATAAGAACCAATCAGAGCTCTCGAATTGCCACGTGATCGCGATGTCTACAGAAGTCGCTCAGGCGGTTGCTTGGAAAGTAGAGTCCGGCTCTACTGCAAGCAGCTGGTTCAAGTTGCAGGGACGTCCACATAAGCGACTCAGGTGTGGACCCAGCTGAACAGAAGCAGCATGGCTATGCAGGGAGCTAGCAAGTGTTTGCAAACAAAAGGATGTTGAAACCTCGGAGAGTGAGGAGGATGACATTTTTAAAGACTTTAGAAGAAACATTATTTAACGCCGAAAATCCTAATCAATATGATCCAAACCACGTCAGTTTGACGTGTAGCCTTACCTTTTGTATCCTTGTATACAGCGAGATTACTAGACTTTCTATCTATCTTCAGTCGCAGAAGAAAGTATTGGCATCCTTCAATTGAAACAATGTTATTCACTAATTTATTTAGTTTAATACATACTGTTAATTAAACTACACTTATTTAACAGTGATATGTTTTTGAAGTTTATTGAACACTCATGCATCCTAGCAAGTAATAGTAAAGATTGCAGGTCCATTATTTGAGTTCAGACAGGGAGTGCCAATACTTATGTCTGTAACTCAGTAAGCGCCCTGATTGTGAAATATGATGGTATCTTGTTTTTATGAAAGTCCCTTTACTGTATTACTACCGTGTTAAATTGTACTCTTACCAACGCTTTTGTGAGGCAATCTCTATTTCGGTGTTTGGACTGCTATCTGACATCTTTCTACCCCTACACTACACCCTGCTGGAGGAAATGATTCTGATTCAGCAGTGTCCTCTACGCTATCTTTAGCTGCACTGTCATTTATGCTTTCGTGATCTTTACGAGACTCTTGCAAGACCTGTTAAATAAAAGAATTTATAATAGGGCTAACAATTAATCGCACACATTTGTAAAACTTGCTGCCATCTCGCGGAGTAATAAGGTTATGTAATATCTGGAAGCTGTGTTTTTATTTTTAAATACATACCCTTATTATTCCACTAGATGGCAGCATAAGACCACAAATAGCTAGGGGAATCATTATATATTCAGTACAGTACAACGTCGCATATCCGACCCCCTGTGGACTGGGGTATAGGCGGTATGTGAAAAAGTCGGGTTTGCGATCATCTATAGAAAAAGCATTTACACATCCATAAATAGGTTAGTGAACAAAAACAACATGCAAACTGCTTTAAACATGTGGACATGTTTTGCTTTAAAAGTAAACAAACATAAACGAGATTAATTAGGCTACAAATACACAGTGTTGCTATGCGGTTTGCTATAAACCATCTCCACGCAAAGCTTTTTTTTTTAAACAAAACAAACGGTAAATGTACAGAAACCTGATATTGATATTGCCAACCGCCGATAAGCAGCTCGGTTGAAATATTGCTTCGGCTATTTTAAACAAACGTCCGGTAAGCATTACGTTTATGGTGATTGCTGTGTTTAATTCAAATGCATTTAAATGCTACAACAGCACGCTGCCAATATCTGTAAACGTGAGCTCCATCATATAAACACATTGCACAAAAGAAAGCTTTCTCGACTGGTGTATTGAAACGTCACTGCTACACACAACTGACTGACACGCACACATAGCCCGCCTCTCTTAAAGGGGAACGCACCAAAAGGCTGATTGCTATGGCGCTTTCTTTCTGTTTCCATCGCGGAAGCTGCATTTGCTGCCAATGCCATTACTCTCGTAGCCTACTTTTAATATTTATTTATTTAGCAAGGCGGTTAATTGACTGTATAGTTTTAGAGGGCTACAATCATTTGCGTGATTTATTTTAATTGCGTGCAGGGGTTGCATGGTGGTGTGTGCATGCAGGGGTTGCACAGTGGTGTGTGCTTACAGGGGGGTTGTATGGTAGTGTGTGCGTGCAGGGGTTGCATGGTAGTGTGTGCGTGCAGTGGTTGCAAAGACGGCTGAGCGGGGAAGCGAGTGCAGATAAGGGGGTGCAGGGAAAAGATGGGGAGGATTGGGTAAGACAAGAGTGTGAGCGAAAGTTGTGTTCAGGGGGGGTGAGATAGAGAGAAAAACTACTATATCATTTATTTTCATTTTCGACTCCCAGTTCCCTTTCCCTCACTTTATGATTTTATTTTGTGATTATTGAATTATTGTAAAAATAAATGGCTTGAGCCTTTATCTACCCACGGTTGCGGTCTCATTTCTGTTGCAAAAAGAACCCGAAATGCTACAGGATAGTGATGTACATTACATAAGAAATGTGTGATATTATTATTATTATTATTGTTAGTAGTAGTAGTCCTATTTAAGGCCTAATGGCCGGACTACACCGACCGCTCAATTTAGCACCCCTAAAATAGGAGTGCCAACAAGGACTAGGCCTTAACTAATAAACAGAAAACCCGGTAAAAAGGACTGTAAATTAAATGTTTATAACAAAAGGGGAGGTGGAACAGAGCACGCCCCCCAGAGCCCACTGGTCGACAAAAGATGTCATGTCACCAGCAGACTCCGCGTGGGTGTGCTCCAACTTAACCCGGGATCGGGCGAGGGCCCTGAACATGGCCCCACAGTCAAAGAGACCCTCCCCGATCATCTTACGCTTCCTGGTCTTGTAGATGGCGAGTCTAGCAAGAGCCAGGAGCAGATTCACGAGGAGGTCCCTCTTCTTGGTGGAGCCATGAACAGGGTGCCCGAATATGAGGAGGGTGGGTGAAAAATGCAGCCAGAACTGCAGCAACAAATTCCTAAGCAGCAGGAAAAACGGCTGCAGCCTGGCGCACAGAAAATAAATGTGACTTACCGACTCGGACTGACCGCAGAAAGGGCATGCGGCGTCCGAGTCGGTAAAGTGACGCAGGATCTCTCCTGACGCGAGCGCTCCGTGCAGGACCCTCCACCCCAAGTCCCCAGCTCCCCTGGGGACCGACGCCCTCCGGTGGTCGGAGGGTCTCCCGCCAAGCGGTGTCTCGGCGGGAGACGAGGGCTGGGAAGTGGAGGGTGTGGAGCGTCATCGCATACAGGGTCCTCCTCGATGCGGAACGGAGGGGCGTCGAGGAGAACTGCGAGATCCTGCTCAGGTTGTTCTCGAGGGGAGGCCGAGGGGGGGCTCGGGCCTTGGTTTCGATCAGCAGGACCGGAGAGCCGGGGGCAGGGGGGGGGATGGAAGATGGCTCCCCGGTCCTGAGAACTCCCTCGAGATACCTGACAGAGTCTGGGTGCAACACTGCTTTGCACTCCCGGATCGCGCGGCCGGCCGTCCTGACGGTCGCCCGAGCCGCCCTGGCGACGAGCGACTCGGGGGTCAGCCACTCCGACCGCTCGCGATCCAGGAGATCCCAGACTCTGGTCACCTTGGCCGAGATCAGCGCGCGCTGCACCGAGGGGGACTCCAACGCCTGCGCACCCAGGTGGGGGTTGTGCAGGCGTTGGAGGTTTCAGGACCCGTGTCGCCTCTGGAGGAAGGCGGTGCCCGAGGCAGCTGTTCTTTCGGGGGCCCCTCCTGCGCCCCCTCGGCGACCTCCGCTGCGGCCGGCCCCTCGATGGTACAGTCGGGGCCGGCTTCCGGGGTCTGTTTTGTGACTGGGAGGGGATCTACCCGATGGGCTTCTTTTGCCCTCGCGGGTTCCTCCCTCCCCTTTGGCCTCTCGGCGGGGGCCTCTTCCATGGGCTCCGCAGATTCTGCAGAGCCCCAGATCGCTTCGGGGGATGGATCCTTCTCCCCCTCTGTGGCAGCACGAGGGCCGGGGCCCTCGTCGCCGGTAGAGGGGGGACGCCGAGGCGGTCTCTTTCGTTTCTGGGGGCCCTCTATCGCCCCCCCGGGGACCCTCACCAAGAGCCCAAGTGCACACGTGGGAAGACGAGCTTGTGCCTTCCTCTCCCCCCTGAGGCTAATGGTCCCCTGCCCTGTCACGGCGACGGGGAGCTCACCTCCGGCAGCGCTTCTCTCCTCACCCCCGGGGATGAGGTGCTTCGTTTTACTGGCGGCTTTGCCACCCTGCCTCGCGGGGGGTGCCGTCGAGGGAGTCTCTTTCTCTGGGACTCACCCTGACCCACCGCCAGATGGTGCGGCGGCGGGCTTCGTCTCCCCTCGCTTGGCCTCACCGGTGGACCTGGCCGCCGCCTTCTTCTTGCGGCGGGCAACCACGGTCCACTCGGCGGCCTTTTCCCCCTGTGCGCTTTCGGGAGGGTCCGGCCGCCTCGGGGGCCTTCTCTCCCTTTCCCCCCCCGGATGTTACTGGGAGGGGGGCGGGTGCCTTTTTGCCCCACTCTGCGGGCCTCTTGGAGGGCCCCGGGGGCGAGGTGGACTCGGAGGGGTGCGGTGCGGGTGCGGGTGGCTTTGCGCCCTGCTGGAGCTTGCGGCACCTCTTTTTCTGGTGCCCCAGCTCCTTGCAGTGGTAGCACCGCACCTCCTCCGAGGAGAAAAAGATTACATAATTGGTCACCTCGAAGGGGACCACGAAACTGCCCTCCGCCACTTCCCGACCGGCCAGGTGGATGGTCACCTGGCGGCAGAAGGACAGAATGTGGCGGAGGGCCTGGTCTTTGCAGCCCTGGGGGAGGGGGTGGATAGATGTCTTAATCTCCCCCAGGGCTTGCAAGTGGGGCCTGAGCAGGTCGTCCTTCAAAAAAGGTGGCACGTTTGATAGGACAACCCTTGTGCCCAGGCCCGCAAGCGGTTCGACGGGGATAAAAATCCCCGCCACCGCGAGACCCCTCTCGATCGCTGTATTCGCGGCGGCCTCCGATTTTAAGAAGAAGACGGCTTTGCCGTACATCTTGGAGGCCGCCGATGGCCCCACCAACTTGGCCATGGCCTTGACAAAACCCTCAATCGGGAGGGAGTCCTTCAGGAGGCACCTGACCCCGTGCCTCCTGGTGATGTTTTTAAAAGGTGCTGCAGCCTCCCCTGCAGCCATCTTTGCCCATTTTTTCGGGGCTTGTGGAGCTTGCCCAATTTTATTTTATTTTATTTATTTATTTATTTATTTATTTATTTATTTATTAAAAATCAAACAAACAATAATTTAAAATAAAACAGACACACTTGCACACCCCTGCACTCCAATAGTGCAGGGGCACACAAAACACAAAGGTTTATTTTTTTTTTTAATAATAATTAAATAAACGAAAAATAACTACCCCTGCACTCCAATAAATGCAGGAGTAGCAAACTAAAAAGATAAAACAAACAAACAAAAATGATGTATTTATTTTTTAAAACAACAAAAATAAAAATTCACACACACACCCCTGCACTCCAATAGTGCAGGGGCACACACACACAAAAAGAAAAATAAAACAATCAAAAACACAATACAAATACAAAATACTAAAACAAATACAAATTGACATAAAAAGAAAAATTCAAAAAATAAATAGTTTTAAACTTAAAAGAAAAATCAAAAACCAAACTAAGGGCAAACAAAGGAGCACACGGCCTGTGCTCCCTGCCTGCACAAGGCAGAGATGGGGGATTTTTAAAACAAAACGATTTTTAAATTTTTAAATCAAAAACTAAACAGTTAATTATATAAAAATAATTTTCCTAAAAGTACAAAAATAAAACCTTTAAAGTAAAATAAATAAATCAATAAAATAGTGTTTTTAAAAAGAAAGAAAAATCAAAGAAAGAAGAATCTCTCCTGCACTTGCTTATGCAGGCAAGTGCAGGGAGAGAAAGTAAAAACTAAAAAGTGTTTTTTAATAAAAATAAAAAACACTAAAATCAAAATGTTTTTAACTAAAAAGGTGCACTACTACTTTAGATAACTTAAAATATATAAAGATTTCCAAAATAAAAAGTTGAAAGAACTGTTTTTAATAGTTTTTAATGGGGAAACTCGTATTGCTGATTTGAGAGAAATTAAACCTTAATACGAGCAGAAATATCTCTTTACACAACCTCGCCTACCTGACGTTTTATCTTTATATATTTACACTCTATTAACCCACATTTCCTCTGCCATTTTATAAACGGGTCCAGCAGCCTGTAACTTTATACATTTTCTGATTACTTCATACATTTACCCATGGACGTGGTTATTTGATAAATGAAGCTTCATGTTAACAAATGACATAGAGATCTGATAGACCCATCAGCCTCAGGACTATTTTGTGTTTTTCCAAGACAGTATAATGTTTCATAATTTTTTGTTAAATCATTTTCATATTTTCCTGTACATTTACAATATTATTCTTACACATTGATGATTAAGGTAAATATAGTTTTGTGTTTTTAATTCTGTAAGTTAAATAAAATTTCACTGTGTGTTAAACAGTGAATAATAATAATGAAATAATAAGTTCAGTGTTTCATGAGGCTTCACTTTCCCTGCTATTTTGTAAAGATAATAAATAAACAAAATTAAACTTATATAAAAGGTTTCCTTAAGGCAGACAGGCAGACAGACAGGCAGACAGACAGACAGACAGACAGACAGACAGACAGACTGCAGCACTTTGTATTTAGGGACCAGCAACTCGCCTCATGTGTACTTCCTCACCTGCATGAGGTGGACACTATCCTTTTATATTCACCTGCCTTGAATCAATGACCATATTGAATAATTGGTTGGTCAACCAATCAGGGTCCTGCATTCTTACATGGCTGGAATGGAGGGAGCTAGGGACAGGGCCAGATTAACCCATCACTGGACTCTAGGCAAACATACACTTGAGGGCCCTACCTTCTAACATGTATAACATCAAACAGCAGACATGTACACACGTTTACACTTACTCCCATACACGTGCCATTTGTTAAGATCAGGGGTGCGTTCAATAGGCAGAGATCTCCAGAGCGTTACGTGGTGCTTTCTATTGAACGACCTGCATGCTGAGAGCGCTGCCTAACAGTAGCGAGTCAAGCTCAGAGCTGCCTCGCTGGAGGTCCAAAAAGGCCAGCCTGCATTATCAGTGTGGTGGCTGCAAATTGATTTTTAAAAATATGGATTTGTGTGATCAACACATGTGTGATAAGTAATATTTTTTGGCTTTTTAAAACTGATTATGTGACGATTGTATTAGAAAAAGAAATATGGACTATTTATAACTTGACAAATATGACAAGATGTTAAACCAAAAAAAAAAATTCAGTAACTTTACATTACAAAAATACAGAAGTTGTAATTACATATAATTATATATATATATATATATATATATATATATATATATATATATATATATATATATATATATAGACACACACACACACGCACACACACACACACACACACACACACACACACACACACCAAAATGGCAAAACTGTTAAAGCAACTGTTTTAATAAACCGCAATGTATTGGCTGCTATTGTGAAACTGCTCGCTCCTAACAGACCATCCAATAACCTGACAGAAACAGTCCCAGTGAAGAGTGTGATAAATACATTTAAAAATAAACCATGAAGCCTACTTCTAATCCTGTAGAGGAGCTTGATAAGCATGTTTCCCAATGTATTGAACAAAAAGAGACACCAGGTCGAATGTGAACCAGGGACCGTAGACAGCTTTAATCTACGTTGTCGTCCCATTAAAAATGTGATACTATTTTTTAACATGACACAAGTTCCAAAACTGAAACACAGGTCCACGACAAAGTTTGGTTTCGATTAAACATATTGAAAGCAAATTTGATAGCCTGAGCCCCCGCCTCTCCCAGGCAAACACGGATTCTGACAGGAAACAGACCACACCCACAAACATAGAGACTTGGGAACACAATTAGTAAAACAAGTGAATACTAATGTAAAAAACACAACAGCATAGGAAACACTGCACTGCTGATACGTGCTTTACTGTAGAAGTGGTTGCTTTGTTTACATGGCCTGGCTTGCTAGATGTGTTTTATAACTCCAGTACAGGACTATTCTGGTCCCCGCATCGGCACCGCAGCACCAAATACACTTTAAAGTGGCTTCTTTTCTGCTTTTTAAGACACAAAATCATCTATAACGTCGTCAAAATCAAGCGAGGTGGTGATTTTGCACGCAACACATGTGAGACTGCCCTGTCTACACTGACAAGAAAAAAAATGACTGTGTTGAAACAGTGCCAGTGTCAGGGAGTAAAGTTCTACTTTGCCTATGCATAAATACAGGGAAGGGGCTGTCAATCAAAGAAAGACTAGAAACTTAACCTGAAGATACTTACCCTTTAAGAACTGCTACAATCTGATGATTTCTAAATTGATAGATTACAAATGTATCTCAAACCCTGTAATACATCCACACAAAGTGCAATACATTTGTAAATTGGATCACAATTTTTTTCAAAAAAAAAAATTGGAAGGAGATTAATCTTAAATACGCAGTGTCACAGAAAAAAAAAATGGCAGAAATAGCAGTGATCTGTGTCGATTGTTTTAATTACAGAAGCACCTGCCAACCGAGCACGTCTCTAGTCTGTCATATTTAATGTCTTGCCCATGAAGGTGCTTTTCTGTATTATTGAATATGTGTCTGGGATTTCATTTGCATGACAAATAAATCAGTGTGATGAGCTGCACATTGGAGGAGTGCTACAGAGGTAAGGTGGTCCTGTTTGTCTGACCCCTGTATATTGAGTAAGTGTTTCTGTGATGGAATGTGTGTCTCTTACCTGAACAGATCACTCCAGCGTCAAAGGCGTGAGTGCAGAAAGGGGTCATACCCCAATCCCATGACCAACAGTCCCGCAGGGCAGATTCAGAGACACTGCAGGAAACAAAAGCCAGCCAGATGGTTCCAGAACCTTCTCCGAAGCGAGCCCAGCCTGGTGCTGATACAGCAGATCCACAGCCCAGCTGTTTACACACAACTCCTGCATCCTCTATATCCCAGCCAAAACTACAAACTGTCCCCCACCGTCCCTCATGAAGAATCTCCACTCTCCCAGCACAGGGACCGCCTCCATTCACCAGCCTCAGATCATCACCACCTTTAAAAAGAGAAAAGGGAATCAGAGAAGGGAGTCTGCACAGGCCCTGCCATGAGAGAACACAAGTTTATAATCACACACTGTTTACACTGCATGGAGTTGTATTATTCTCCAAATCACAGAGCTTCCCAAGTAAACATCAGCTGTAAAACTCCTCTATATATATTTCATGTATTGAAATGTTTTCATGATGTTCACACGCTGCATAAGGCGTGTGCTAAGAAGGGTTTCCACCAAGTCTCTGAGATAACACTACAGCAGGTAAAGTACCTGACAAATATTAAACTTTAATGTTTAGTTAATGTTCCGCCCAGGCATTTAGCATCAATAATACAGCAATAAGGGCTGTTTCTGAGGACACTGTAGTGCTTAATGACACGGAGGTGTTACTCTTGGTCCAAAGAAGCAAAGTGAATGACAGAATAAAAGGCAGCAATGGTACAAGAACCTCTACAATGCCCAAAACAGTGATGTTGTTACATCAACGTATTTCTAATTTTTATCATCTGTATGAGATTTTTTCAAAACTATTTATTATTCAAACATTAACAGGAATTAAACATCATGTCATTAGAATTACACAGCAGTGTGCATTACAAAATGCAGTGAGCAGTATTGTGTAGAATGAGTAACATCCTACGGCATTGCTTTTGAATGCTACACAATGTAAAGTGCAGAGCGCAATTACTGAGTAATGGAAACAGAAATACCAGACATCAACTTTCCATACCCATCTGTGTACAACATGCAAGTCAGCAGCTTTATTTATTCATTTCTTAATACATTCAAACGACTCTATAATAAATACATAAATGATCTTCTCCACACATATATTCACAATGCAGGAGTATCAAGTTCTTCCCAACAATGTTAAGGATACATGGAATACATTTAGATTTCAAGTTTCAAATCGAGAGTTTCTTTGTTTTCTTTTTATAGAATAAACACGAGAGTCATGTTATAACAGCAATAAGCCACTCCTCGTGCCTCACAGCCCACCAAAGTGTGCAGTTATTAGGAACAGCACCAAACAACACGGAATACAACCAGAACACTATACAAGTGGAACGGAATCCAACCAGAACACTATACAAGTGGAACGGAACCCAACCAGAACACTATACAAGTGGAACGGAACTCAACCAGAACACTATACAAGTGGAACGGAACCCAACAAGAACACTATACAAGTGGAACGGAACACAACCAGAACACTATACAAGTGGAACGGAACACAACCAGAACACTATACAAGTGGAACGGAACACAACCAGAACACTATACAAGTGGAACGGAACCCAACAAGAACACTATACAAGTGGAACGGAACCCAACCAGAACACTATACAAGTGGAACGGAACACAACCAGAACACTATACAAGTGGAACAGAACACAACCAGAACACTATACAAGTGGAAAATAATGCTTTTTTTTAACTTTTTATTGCATTTTAATTATTTAGGAGGCAATAACCAAATACACAGTAAACCCTGTCTAATGCTGCCCCTCTACACACCAGCATTCTGTATCGGCATCATTTTTTAGGGTCACAGAACAAGAGGTTTACCTGGTTTACCAACTACTGCATGATATATAAATACTTTTGTAAAGTTAGAATATCAGGGTATAGTCCTACGTCAACAGAACTCCTACAGATTTTCAAAGTGTTAAATTAGTTTTTCATTTATACCTTTTTCAGGTACATTACTACATTTCACAGCAGCTCCATCTATCAAGCAGCACACTGTATTGGGCAGCATACTTTTCTGGTCCTATGTGATGCCGGGTTAGACAGGTTTCTCTAGACACTCTTGCAGGGCTTCTCAAACCCGGTCCTCTGGACCCCATGTGTCTTCTGGTTTTCATTCCAACTGAGCTCTCAATTACTTAACTACAAACGCTTAATTCAACTTATAATTTGCTTAATTAGACCTTTTTAATTGTTCTCAGCTCCTAAAAAGTTGCAGAATTTAAGTTAACTTGACATCTCCAAATGTTTAAGAACTGAACATAATTAAAAAGGGCTCATTAAGTGAATTATTAGTTAAATTAGGGGTTTAGTGAAGTAACTGAGAGCTCGGAAGGAAGACCAGAAGACACTGGGGTCCCGAAGAGCGGGTTTGAGAACCCCTGCACTATATGATGCTACACATTCTGTAACAAAGCAATACTGAAAGAAACTAGAATTAAATAAGAAACGTTTCGGCAAGAAGCCTTTTTCAATGTCTTCAGTCCAAACAAAGAGTTCTAATCGAAAGGATCCTCATTTATTTATTTATTTATTTATTTATTTATTTATTTATGTATTTATTTATTTATTGTATTTCTTAATTCAGCACTGTTGAGTGTTTAATAGCTGTGGATGGATCTCTGTAATATGTTTTACAAATGCTCCATTGCTGACTGACTGCTTGTTGTATGAAACACATTTCATATAAAGATATTTAGCTGAAATATTAATTGTTAGTGTTTATAGATATAGTATATTTCTTTATTTTGTTTCAATACTGGAATGTTCCAACTGTAGGGTATATTTTCTTCTTCAGACATTATTTGAATGAAGTGCAGCAAAAAAAAGCCTTTTTGAGAGTTTTGCTTTTCTTAGGAAAATAAACATTCAAAATAAACTGCGCTATTTTACTTTTCCTATTGCCCCTAAATGCATTTGCACTGTAATACCCTGACACACCCAGGGTCAGCAAGGAAACACAATGTAGCATAACATGAAATAATAATAATAATAATAATAATAATAATAATAATAATAATAATAATAATAATAATAATAGAATGAATTAAATAAAAAAAAATCTAAACATTAAACCCTGCAGTAGACCTATTAGGTTATGTCTGGTTTGACTTTGCCAGTACCTACGCTGACACAATTTAAAAATAATTATAATAATTCATAATACATTCATATGTGTTGTGCTGTTTTTTTTGTTTGTTTGTTTGTTTTTTAAGTTGTAAATGTCAGTTGAAAATCTTGCTAAATTGTATTTTTATCAGCGAGTCAGATTAGCCAGTCACAATTTCTTCAAGTCGGTCATAAAGCCTAAATTCAGCTGTACCTGGGTAGCATTTCACACAATGTTTTAATATAGATATACCAGTATAAGAAAAGTACCTGAAGCAAAAGCAAAGATTCTGTTTTCTGGAAAGTTTTTATATCTGTATATATCATATGTACAAATGTTAATTAACAATAATAATAATAATAATAATAATAATAATAATAATAATAATAATAATAATAATAATAATAATAGGAGATAAATATACCTGTGTAATAATCTCTGTCTCTCATAATGTAAATGCAGTTTTACAGATCCACAATAGATTTCATTTTTAAATGACTGATTAAGGTTGACTTCACATATACATAATTTCACATAATTTCAATAAAAAAAATAAAAATAAATAAAAAACGTGCACGAGCAATTGTTAATCGAGCTCAAAGAATGCATTCTATTTTAATCGTAACTGCATGATTTTGTATTTGTAATATGTGAAGTCAAATTTATTCAATCATTTATAGATGAAATCTGTTGTGGATCTGTAAAACTGCATTTACATTATGACAGAGATTATTATACAGGTATATTTATCTCCTATTATTATTATTATTATTATTATTATTATTATTATTATTATTATTATTATTATTATTATTGTGTGTGGAATACAATAGTTTGTCTGTAATTCAACAGATGTCGGGGCTAGCCAAACCCTTAGACCAGTGGTTTGCACCCTGCTAGTAGCATTGCTGACATCATTAAAAATAATTTAAACATTCAGAATACATTCATATGTGTTGAACTGTTTTTCTTTCTTTTTTTGCCACATTTAAGTTGAAAAAGAATTTTTGTCAGCTAGTCAGATTAGCCAGTCACAATTTCTTCAAATCAGTGGTAAAACTTAAATTCAACTGTACCTGGGTTAATAATAATAATAATAATAATAATAATAATAATAATAATAATAATAATAATAATAATAATACATACATACATACAAATACATAAAAATATACTTGTGTAAAAATATTAAAATTGAAATGCAACAGATTTCATCTGTAAATGATTGAATAAGGTTGACTTCACATATACAAATGCAAAATCGTGCAGTTACGATTAAAATAGAAAGCATTCTTCGATCTCGATTAACAAAGTCACCTGGCTATAGCTCGTGCACGTTCTTTTTAACTGTTTTTTTATTATTTAAATTATGTTAAATTATGTATTTGTGAAGTAAACTTTATTCAGTCATTTATAGATGAAATCTGTTGTGGATCTGTGAAACTGCATTTACATTATGAGAGACAAAGATTATTATATAGGCACTGTAACGGTACAATGTGTGCTATTATTATTATTATTATTATTATTATTATTATTATTATTATTATTATTATTATTATTATTATTATTAGTTGTGATTAAGCAGTAACTTATACTAAACACTTCCCTGCTCATATACTGTTGTTATAACACGCATATTGTTCAGGTAGAAAGGAGCTGCTGTGTGTAGAAACAAACAACGATGCAGAGTTATCAGCAGTAACATTAGATTCTTACCATATTTTAAATGCTGAAAACAAAACTATGGCTGGAAAAATAAAAGTGTATTGGGAGATATTCATAATTATATTTGGAAACATTTTAAAAATACTATAATGTGATTTTAAAGAAAGAAACTAGAATCAATGAAGTAAAGATTATTTCATCTTCCCTCGTATTGCTGATTTGAGAGAAATCAAACCTTAATACGAGCAGAAATATCTCTTTACACAACCTCGCCTACCTGACGTTTTATCTTTATATATTTACACTCTATTAATCAACATTTCCTCTGTCATTTTATAAACGGATCCATCAGTATAATGTTTTTTTTTTTGTTGTTGTTGTTAAATCATTTAAATATTTTCCTGTACATTTCAAATATTATTCTTCCACATTGATGATTAAGAACCCTGACACAGCTCTCTGCTAGAAATAAACCCAACATCTGCACCTGGGTGAATAAAACCAGCAGCACCGAGATCACTGATATACAAGCACACAAGATTACACTGCACATTACACATGCCAGATTTGAAAGAGAGAATTACGTCCTTATGGATGTGTAAGATCCCTTAAAAGATTTTTTTTTATCTCATCCATCGTGTCAATTAAACTTGACGTTGTCCGTCATAAAATTAAACAGCTATCTATCAATCACAAACACACACTGAATAACCAGGGCATAGGCAAACATGAGCAGAGGAGCCCTGTTTTTTTCCCGCTCCAGTACTGTATCTCATCACACGGTTTTTTTTGTTTTCAAAATGTTAGCAATCAGACAAATCTCACTGGGATGCAACTCCATCAACAAAACAAATCAATACACAAAAACGACAATTTGAGGAAGCAGCAGTGAGAAAATTACATCAATACAAGATATACAAATGAACACCATAAGGAATAATGTAGACGGGTCGTGCGCCAGCACCGTGAATAATAAGACTGTAAAACACTGAAGTTTATAATAAAATGATCATTCACCATGTAAAATAATAATAATAATAATAATAATAATAATAATAATAATAATAATAATAATAATAATAATAATAATAATAATAATAAATACAACTTAGAAGTTACATCTTTGTGAAGTTGCAGGCTCACCAGCAGACACAGCCGAGGCACCATGAAGTGTTATTTCTGCAATGCAACACAGCTGGAAATACACTGTGCTTGAGCAGGGACTTTCTTTACAGCGAAACAAATTCAACTTGCACAATATATACTCAGTATTTTAGATCCCATTTTACTGCATTGAGAAGTGACTGTGTCCACCTGAACACCAGTATCCCCTCACCTAGGCTGGGTTTAGGCAGGTTTGCAGGTGGAACCCAGCCTCCAGAATCTATACCTCTACAGTTCTATCCCAGTTAACAAACTCAATAAATCAATCAATAAAAACAGCCTTGAAAGGAAAGCATCCTAATGGGCAGTTCTACCCACCAAGTCACTCAGTCCCTGGACCACTGAACCGGACTCCTTGTCTCAGAATAAATAACCGACTTCATTAAAAAGCTATAAAGAAATAACAGTGTGGAACTTACTGGCTGGTGAGTGCAGAAGCAGGACAGTGAGACAGAAGATGGGCATGCAGCTCTCCATTGTTATCGGGACAGATGACCCCTCCTCTGAGCGAAGTCAAGACCTGTGCTTACACCCCTGAGCCAACACAGCAACTGAGAGGATGCTCAACGCCCCACAACACCAGCAGAAACACAGCCCCCCCCCCACCCCACCAATCACACTCAGCATGGCCTTTTTGAGACAGAAAACAGGAAGATTTCAAACAGGTGTGCTGACAAATCAGAGGGCTCTTTTCAGTGCTATCCATATATATCGCTAATACATCACTGTTTCCTCCCAGGCCGCCCAACATTGATGAAACACACGATACGGAGGAAAGGGGGAGAGATCTGAAAGTTAGACAAAGAAAAAAAAACATATATTTTTTTTAATTTGTGAAAAGCTTGAGAAAGCTGGGTGCAGAGAGCAAGGAACTTAGTAGTTATCTCTGAGCTCTGGGTTCGGTCCCCAGCCAGGCTTCACTCTGCCTAAAGGCCTCTTGCATTGCATATCTCTTCTGGGATGTCTTCTGTTTTTCTGTGACTGAAACCTAGGATTTCCAGAGTAGTCCTAAGTTTATGAAGCTGTTGTAATACCCAATTCTGTATCCATACTTCTCTATGCCCTGTCCGTCACACAGCAGAGCCTTGTCTGTACAGGGCCAGGGCGGGATCAAAAGCTGTATTGCATTTGCAGACATGCCTGTACTGTAGGATGCTTTCAACATGTAAGATACACACCAGGTTATATAGGCCAAATGTAAAACCAGTCAAATTAGTTTTTTCTTTCTTAAAGTACCAGTGGCCTAACCCTGTGAATTCTAATAAAACTGTCCCACTGGCATTTCCGCCCTACAATACACACTTCGTACTCTATTGTTTACCAGCACTGTAGATGATCCTGAAAGTGTGATGTACTGCACCTGCCAGCAGGGGGGGTGCTACATCACAATTCCATACAAACAAGCTCACAAGTCAATTAATTCGAAGGCATTCTTGTAATAAGTGTTAGTGTGCTGCCGTTCTATTTTTTTGAAATATTTTGGGGTTTTGAATTCCAGTGGTGTTGCTGGACAACACAATAAATAAAATAGGAGTTACAAACCCCCTTTTCTGCCATGTATGGACAGGATAAGGTTACTATAAGGTCAGTTGAATCAAACAGCTTTAAAGTAATGGCAAAACTAAGGTCTAGTGGCCCCCAAACCATTCTAAAGTCAAATATGAGCCTAATTATTATACTCATAAAGCTAAGGGGAACCCTCACATTGGTTTCTTTGACCCACTGCTATTGGATGAGTACCTCTTTGATAATGCACATTTTAAACATTTTGGAGAAAAGGTGATTTTATAAATGTCCCCTTCCTGCTGACATTAAGACGGCCTGAGCATTAGGTCTGAGCTGTGGAGAGCCCATTCCCTTTGTATAATGGGGGGAGCAGTGGTAGCCAGAAAGGTATCCTTCCTTAGTGGAGCGCAGTTGGCTGCAGACCTCCTGGCGACTGTCCCTGTTGGTGGAAATGGGGGGTGAGGCTGGTGTCAGGACTGGTGATAAGTATAGAGGCAGGTATGCTGTTTGGAGGAAATAATGAAGGCGCAAGCCCCTTTCACACTAACGCTCCTACCCGGGTCCCAACCTGGGTTCTGGCTACCCGGGTCACAATACCACGTACCCTGGGTCGGCAGCGACCCACCTCAGGATGTGGGTCGACACACTTTGACTCGGGTTGAGCGAGACAAAATGCATGATGGCCGTTCGTAAGCCAACGAAGCAACAAACAGCCACGCCTGCGTGAAGGTTTCACTTCCGCAAGCAACATTTCTGTTTTTTCTGTTGAACAATATTTTTGTTGACTGAGACACCCCATGAGCCAGATTGCATCAGGGATGAACATTTGCCTGACGAGTCAATCCAGTGAAGCTTGGATGGAAGCTGCTTCTTGGGCATTGCGTGCGTGCATTTACTTGCTTCTGTCACCCAGGTCGACCCTGATTCTTCAAAAACCAGTGTGAAATCACGTAGCCCACCCGCGTGACACCAGGTCACAACCCGGACAGAGCATGCCAGTGTGAAAGAGGCTTTAATGTACTAGGGGAACAGCGACTGCAAACATCAATTTAACATACAACTGTGTATAAAACATGAAACAAAGCATTTTTTTCTTCAAAGAAAAATAATAAAATAATAGTTAATAAGCAAATAACTTTAAATAGCACCAGCCAACACAGCAGAATTCTATACTTCGCTGGTCAATTCTGAGGTTCTGTAAGTCCCCTCTCCTTAGATGTTGTCACTACAGATTGGGAGCTTACAGCTCTCATCTTCACACCAGCCCGAGACCAAGAGCTGCGCCGACTCTGTGGTTTGTACAGAATCTGAAAAACAAGCAGCTGTGTGACGTGAAGCTGTGGTCGTCTGTGTGCTGAAGCTGCTGATAACTGCTGCACAGGGTAACAGCACAGGGAGACAGTGTAATGAGAGTATTAGTGCTTGACAAGATGCAGACATGTACCTTCTTCTCATGAAGATACAGCGCTGGGTGATGTATATGGAGTGCTTTAATGCTCATTAAGATCCTGTAGAGCCTTATATCAATATTATAATAGGAATCATTAAACTATGAATGAAAAGCAATGGTGAACTGTATTTTCAATGGTAACAAGATACACCTCAATTTCCCAATGGGACTTTTACCATGTATAATACTAACTATCATACATACAGAAATGTTCCAAAAACCAATGCATTTGCTAGTGGTATACTATACCATTATAACATTGCTTTGGCAAACCAAGCTCTCTGATTGGCTGAAAGGCCTGTACAACTCTCCTAACAATGCAGAGCTGAGGAGGCAGGTCCGAAGGGGCACTTAACCTAGAAGAAGATCAAAGTGAGTCTGTTAACAACTGTGAAAAGTGTAGCACCGCCATCTGGTTTTCTCACTGCTGGTATTGTAGGCTTTAATAGTATTAGTTATACTGCCTCAGTTCTATATGAATTCCTAATCCGTACATAACACAGAATACCTACTGAGTACAGGATCTGTAAATGCTGCCAAAACCACACTGTGTGTCAGAATAGGGCTCTAACCACAGCCAAGTGTTCAGAAGTCATCGACTTGAAACAGAAACAGTGGCATGTAGCTATCGATAGTTTATTCATTTGATGTGGATTCTCATTACACTGTGCACTTGTAGTGGAGCATTTGCTATGTAGGGGAGTTAAGTTTCAGTCTTTAAATGTATTATTTGCATATGTGGCCCATTGCTGACAAGACTGAAGAAAGAAACGGCTTTTTTTGTAAAAAAAAAAAAAAATCAGAAAAATGAGGGAAACTTTCTTTTCAACATGCATTTTTGTTTTTTCACAATGATTAATTAGGCTTTAATAAAAATACATCTAGATTTTAAATGTTACATAATAAAAATAAGGGTGATGTTAATCTTGTTTAAGAAGATATTTATAAAAATACGAAAATGCGATTTTTTTTGTTAAACAGATTAATATCAGCCCCTGTGGTATCACACCTGCCCTGCTTTCCTTCACTTTCTCTGTCTCTCACTCCTGATATATTGAGATGTTGTGGTACTTTGCTTTGCAAAGCTTTTGATGTCAAAATTCTTGCATGCTTGCAACCCTAACCTCGTTCACATCTAGGTTATTTTAGACGAGACCCACCACAGCGATGAGTTTAGAGATTGTTTGTGGAATAAATACTTCATTTGCACATTATTTTTGTATCATTTTGCAAAATGAACCCTTGACATCCCTTTCACTCATTTCTGGATGTTTGCATTGTTTAGACTTTGCAATATTGTTAAAGGACTCGGATGTACCGGTAAGGTCTTAAAGGAACTGGATGTGAGGAAACTAAACAAACAAAATATGGCAAGTTAGAAGGAAAGAAAAAAAAAGATAAAGCTGCAGAATTTTTAAAAAGTATTGATTTGCAGCGGAACATGTTCAGTAAAGCAAAAACTGAAGGTGATGCTTCAGTAAAGGCAAGTTATGTTGTATTGGAGTTTATTGCGCAATCATCAAAGCCTTTTTCAGAGGGTGCTTTTATAGAAGACCGCGGGCCCAATATTGATCATAGGGCAAGGCACTAACATTAAGGCACAGGTTGTTTCAGACCACCCAGGTGACCCGCATTTCCCGGGTCAGAACCGCAGACCCAGACCCGCCACAGTCATTCACACTTCTGTGTAAGATCACTGTTTGGGCAAGGCAAAAAAATTGAAGTTTGTCATTATCAACATGTGATTGTATGTACATTTTATTCATTGATGGGTTCTTAATTTGCCTAAGGTGTGATAAGTGGGAGCAAACAGGCACAATCAGACTTGTGTAATGTGATTCATGGGAGCCTGCAGAGTCTGCTGAATCTGTAGCAGCTGCGGCCTCCAGACTCGGGGGTTTCAATGTCAGCATTTTTACCTGATTTCTTTTTTCATCTTTCCTTTCCATTTATTACAATGAAAATACTGTCTCAAGAAATGGACTGTCAGTCAGTAATCTGTAACACGGGAATACCTGTCCATGCCTGAATTCCGAGATCACGTTTTCCTTCAAAAGGCTTCACTGGACTTGCTGACCTCAGCACCATGTTACTGGATCCTCAGCTGATGCACTATCCTTGCACTATTGCACTACAATTAGGTCATTGTAGATACAAATGGTCTTCATCCTAAATTGTTTCTTCTTATCTCATAGTGCATTCTAGTTGTATTTGCACTTACTGTAAGCTACACTGTATTTAAATATTGTATTAGCACTGTAACCTTGCATTGCCAAATAAACTAATAATAATAATAATAATAATAATAATAATAATAATAATAATAATAATAATAATACCTCAGGTACTTTAGGTATTTTCTATTTACTGCTTTGTAATCAGTGACTAATTTTTTTAATTTCTCTATACAGGCAAAAAAATAAACGCATTAGAGCCCTTCCAAGCACCACGTGATGTGGATGTGACAGACGCCTCTGTGAGAGATGCCATTTCAGAGGAGGAAGGCTGTAATTCTACCAGCAGTAAAATGAATAAAGAGATTCTGCAGTGAAAAAGCTTTTACTGCTTGAGCCACTAGGGGACATGCTGCTCCTCATTAAAAAGTTTGTTTCGTGCCATGTGGGCTTCTGAAAAGCTGGCTGTGGTTAGAGCCCTATTCTGACACATAGTGTGGTTTTGGCAACATTTACAGATCCTGTACTCAGTAGGTATTCTGTGTTATGTACGGATTAGGAATTCGTATAGCAGTGGGGCAGTATAACTAATACTATTAAAGCCTACAATACCAGCGGTGAGAAAACCAGAGGGCCCCGCTACACTTTTCACAGTTGCTAACACATTCACTTTGATCTTCTTATAGGTTAAGCGCCCCTTCGGACCCGCCTCCTCAACTCTGCATTGTTAGGAGATTTGTACAGGCCTTTCAGCCAATCAGAGAGCTTGGTTTGCCAAAGCAATGTTATAATGACACCGTATACCACTGCTAAATGCATTGGTTTTTTGGAACATTACAGTATGTATGATAGTTAATATTATAAATAGAAAATGTCCCATTGGGAAATTGAGCTGTATCTTGTTACCATTGAAAATACATTTCCCTGTTGCTTTTCATTCATAGTTTAATGATTCCTATTATAATATTTGTATAAGTCTCTACTGGATCTTAATGAGCATTAAAGCACTCCATATCATCACCCAGCACTGTACCTTCATTAGAACTAAAAGATCCCATTCTCAGCTCTCTGCATCTTGTCAAGCACTAATACTCTCATTACACTGTCACCCTGTGCTGTTACACTGTGCGGCAGTTATCAGCAGCTTCAGCACACAGACGACCACAGCTTCACGTCACACAGCTGCTTGTGAAGATGAGAGCTGTAAGCTCCCAATCTGTAGTGACAAGATCTAAGGAGAGGAGACTTACAGAACCTCAGAATTGCCTGCCTCTATACTTCCCACCTGTTCTTACCCAAGATTTACCCCCATTTCTGCCAAATAGGAACAGTCACCATGGTGTAGACCAGATCAGATAAGTAAGTTTTTCTTAATTATTGCAATGTCAGCCTTGTTACCAAACAAGTAACAGAAACTACTGCCTATATAACCTGGTGTGTATCTTACATGTTGAAAGCATCCTACAGTACAGGCATGTCTGCAAATGCAATACAGCTTTTGATCCCGCCCCGGCCCTGTACAGACAAGGCTCTGCTGTGTGACGGACAGGGCATAGAGAAGTAGGGATACAGCATTGGGTATTACAGTGGCTTCATAGACTTAGCACTGCTCTGGAAATCCTAGGTTTCAATCACACAAAAACAGAAGACATCCCAGAAGAGATATGCAATTCAAGAGTATCGAAACCCAGGCCTTTAGGCAGAGTGAAGCCTGCTGGGGTCCGAACCAAGAGCTCAAAGATAACTACTAAGTTCCTTGCTCTCTGCACCCAGCTTTCTCAAGCTTTTCATAAACACAAATTTTTTTAAAAAAATGTTTTTTTTTCTTTGTCTAACTTTCAGATCTCTCCCCCTTTCTTCCGTATCGTGTGTTTCATCACCTCTGGGCGGTCTGGGAGGAAACAGTGATGTATTAGCGATATATATGGATAGAATTGAAAAGAGCCCTCTGATTTGTCAACACCTGTTTGAAATCTTCCTGTTTTCTGTCTCAAAAAGGCCATGCTGAGTGTGATTGGTGGGGTGGGGGGGCTGTGTTTCTGCTGGTGTTGTGGGGCGTTGAGCACCCTCTCAGTTGCTGTGTTGGCTCAGGGGGGTCTTGACTTCGCTCAGAGGAGGGTTCATCTGTCTTAATAACAATGGAGAGCTGCATGCCCATCTTCTGTCTCACTGTCCTGCTTCTGCACTCACCAGCCAGTAAGTTCCACGCTGTTATTTCTTTACAGCTTTTTAATGAAGTCGGTTATTTATTCTGAGACAGGGAGTCCGGTTCAGTGGTCCAGGGACTGAGTGACTTGGTGGGTAGAACTGCCCATTAGGATGCTTTCCTTTCAAGGCTGTTTTTATTGATTGATTTATTGAGTTTGTTAACTGGGATAGAACTGTAGAGGTATAGATTCTGGAGGCTGGGTTCCACCTGCAAACCTGCCTAAACCCAGCCTAAGTGAGGGGATACTGGTGTTCAGGTGGACACAGTAACTTCTCAATGCAGTAAGATGGGATCTAAAATACTGAGTATATATTGTGCAAGTTGAATTTGTTTCACTGTAAAGAAAGTCCCTGCTCAAGCACAGTGTATTTCCAGCTGTGTTGCATTGCAGTAATAACACTTCATGGTGCCACGGCTGTGTCTGCTGGTGAGCCTGCAACTTCACAAAGATGTACCTTCTAGATTATAGTGTGTTAATCTACCAGAATAGTTAGGCAGTGCTGCTGTTGAACTGAAGAATAAGTTGTACTGCAGCAGTTTAAAATGTTAAAAATTGAATTGTAACATTGAGACCAATTTGTTTAAGCTGAATTGTATCTGATGCCCCTGTCATTTAAGTGGTCTATTATTAAGTCGTATTTATTATTATTATTATTATTATTATTATTATTATTATTATTATTATTTTACATGGTGAATGATCATTTTATTATAAACTTCAGTGTTTTACAGTCTTATATTTCACGGTGCTGGCGCATGACCCGTGTTCATTATGTCTTATGGTGTTCATTTGTAGATCTTGTATTGATGCAATTTTCTCACTGCTGCTTCCTCAAATTGTCGCTTTTGTGTATTGATTTGTTTTGTTGATGGAGTTGCATCCCAGTGAGATTTGTCTGATTGGTAATTCATGGTGCCTCGGCTGTGTCTGCTGGTGAGCCTGCAACTTCACAAAGATGTAACTTCTAGATTATAGTGTGTTAATCTACCAGAATAGTCAGGCAGTGCTGCTGTTGAACTGAAGAACATGTTGTACTGCAGCAGTTTAAAATGTTAAAAATTGAATTGTAACATTGAGAGCGATTTGTTTAAGCTGAATTGTATCTGATGCCCCTGTAATTTAAGTGGTCTATTATTATTATTATTATTGTTATTGTTATTATTATTATTATTATTATTATTATTATTATTATTATTATTATTATTATTATTATTATTATTATTATTTTACATGGTGAATGATTATTTTATTATAAACTTCAGTGTTTTACAGTCTTATTGTTCACGGTGCTGGCGCACGACCCGTCTACATTATGTCTTATGGTGTTCATTTGCATATCTTGTATTGATGCAATTTTCTCACTGCTGCTTCCTCAAATTATCGCTTTTGTGTATTGATTTGTTTTGTTGATGGAGTTGCATCCCAGTGAGATTTGTCTGATTGGTTACATTTTGAAATCAATCAAAAGCGTGTGATGAGATACAGTATTGGAGTGAAAAAAAACAGGGCTCCTCTGCTCATGTTTGCCTATGCCCTGGTTATTCAGTGTGTGTTTGTGATTGATAGATAGATGTTTAATTTTATGACGGATAACGTCAAGTTTAATTGACACGCTGGATGAGATAAAAAAAAAAAAAATGTTTTAAGGGATCTTACACATCCATCTAATTACGTAATTCTCTCTTTCAAATCTGGCATGTGTAATGTTCAGTGTAATCTTGTGTGCTTGTATATCAGTGATCTCGGAGCTGCTGGTTTTATTCACCCAGGTGCAGATGTTGGGTTTATTTCTAGTAGAGAGCTGTGTCAGGGTTCTTAATCATCAATGTGGAAGAATAATATTTGAAATGTACAGGGAAATATTTAAATGATTTAACAAAAAAAAAAAAAAAAAAACATTATACTGATGGATCCGTTTATAAAAAATGGCAAGATGAAATAATCTTTACTTCACTGATTCTATTTTCTTTCTTTAAAATCACGTTATAGTATTTTTAAAATGTCTCCAAATATAAATATAAATATGAATATCTCCCAATATACTTTTATTTTTCCAGCCATAGTTTTGTTTTCAGCATTTAAAATATGGTAAGAATCTAATGTTACTGCTGATAACTTTCTGCATCGTTGTTTGTTTCTACACACAGCAGCTCCTTTCTACCTGAACAATATGCGTGTTATAACAACAGTATATGAGCAGGGAACTGTTTAGTATAAGATACTGCTTAATCAAAACTAATAATAATAATAATAATAATAATAATAATAATAATAATAATAATAATAATAATAGCAGATAAATATACCTATTTAATAATCTTTGTCTCTTATAATGTAAATGCAGTTTTACAGATCCACAACAGATTTCATCTATAAATGACTGAATAAAGTTTACTTCACAAATACATAATTTAACAGAATTTAAATAATAAAAAAAACAGTTAAAAATAACGTGCACGTGCAATAGCCAGGTGACTTTGTTAATCGAGATCGAAGAATGCATTCTATTTTAATCGTAACTGCACGATTTTGTATTTGTAATATGTGAAGTCAACCTTATTCAATCATTTACAGATGAAATCTGTTGTGGATCTGTGAAACTGCATTTACATTATGAGAGACAGAGATTATTATAGATTTATCTGCTATTATTATTATTATTATTATTATTATTATTATTATTATTATTATTATTATTATTATTATTGAACTAATTAACATTTGTAATTATAATATATACAGATATAAAAACAGAAAACAGAACCTTTGCTTTTGCTTCAGGTACATTTCTTATACTGGTATATCTACATTAAAACATTGTGTGAAATGTTACCCAGGTACAGCTGAATTTAGGCTTTACGACCGACTTGAAGAAATTGTGACTGGCTAATCTGACTCGCTGATAAAAATACAATTTAGCAAGATTTTCAACTGACTTTTACAACTGAAAAAACAAACAAACAAAAAAAAACAGCACAACACATATGAATGTATTATGAATTATTATAATTATTTTTAAATTGTGTCAGCGTAGATACTGGCAAGGTCAAACCAGACATAACCTAATAGGTCTACTGCAGGGTTTAATGTTTAGATTTTTTTTTTCTTAATTCATTCTATTATTATTATTATTATTATTATTATTATTATTATTATTATTATTATTATTATTATTATTATTATTATTTCATGTTATGCTACATTGTGTTTCCTTGCTGACCCTGGGTGTGTCAGGGTATTACAGTGCAAATGCATTTAGGGGCAATAGGAAAAGTAAAATAGCGCAGTTTATTTTGAATGTTTATTTTCATAAGAAAAGCAAAACACTCAAAAAGGCTTTTTTTTTTTTTTTGCTGCACTTCATTCAAACAATGTCTGAAGAAGAAAATATATCCTATAGTTGGAACATTCCAGTTTTGAAATAAAATAAAGAACTATAAAGAACACTAACAATTAATATTAGTGTTTATAGATATAATAATTAATATTTCAGCTAAATATCTTTATATGAAATGTGTTTCATACAACAAGCAGTCAGTCAGCAATGGCGCATTTGTAAAACATACTACGGAGATTCATCTACAGCTATTAAACACTTAAATAGTGTTGAATTAAGAAATACAATAAATAAATAAATAAATAAATAAATAAATAAATAAATAAATAAATGAGGATCCTTTCGATTAGAACTCTTTGTTTGGACTGAAGACATTGATAAAGACTTCTAGCCGAAACGTTTCTTATTGAATTCTAGTTTCTTTCAGTATTGCTTTGTTACTTAACGTGTAGCATCATATAGTGCAGGGGCTCTCAAACCCGCTCCTCGGGACCCCAGTGTCTTCTGGTCTTCCTTCCGAGCTCTCAGTTACTTCACTAAACCCCTAATTGAACTAATTATTCACTTAATGAGGCCTTTTTAATTGTGTTCAGTTCGTAAACACCTGGAGATTTCATTAACTTAATTTCTGCAACTTTTTAGGAGCTGAGAACAATTAAAAAGGTCTAATTAAGCAAATTATAAGTTTGTAGTTAAGTAATTGAGAGCTCATTTTGAATGAAAACCAGAAGACACATGGGGTCCAGAGGACCGGGTTTGAGAAGCCCTGCAAGAGTGTCTAGAGAAACCTGTCTAACCCGGCATCGCATAGGACCAGAAAAGTGTGCTGCCCAATACAGTGTGCTGCTTGATAGAGGGAGCTGCTGTGAAATGTAGTAATGTACCTGAAAAAGGTATCAATGACAAACTAATTTAACACTTTGAAAAACTCTATTAAAGTACATACAGTAGGAGTTCTGTTCAGGTACCCTGAAATTTTAACTTTACAAAATCACTTCTTTGTCTGGGACCCCAAAATGATGCCGATACATAATGCTGGTGTGTAGAGGAGCAGCATTAGACAGGGTTTACTGTGTTTTTGGTTACTGCCTAAATGTAATAAATAAATAATTAAATAAATAACTAAAATGTAATTAAAAGTAAAAAAAAAAAAAGTATTCTGTTCCACTTGTATAGTGTTCTGGTTGTGTTCCGTTCCACTTGTATGGTGTTCTGGTTGTGTTCCGTTCAACTTGTATGGTGTTCTGGTTGTGTTCCGTTCCACTTGTATAGTGTTCTGGTTGGGTTCCGTTCCACTTGTATAGTGTTCTGGTTGTGTTCCGTTCCACTTGTATGGTGTTCTGGTTGTGTTCCGTTCCACTTGTATAGTGTTCTGGTTGGGTTCCGTTCCACTTGTGTAGTGTTCTGGTTTGGTTCCGTTCCACTTGCATAGTGTTCTGGTTGGGTTCCGTTCCACTTGTGTAGTGTTCTGGTTTGGTTCCGTTCCACTTGTATAGTGTTCTGGTTGTGTTCCGTGTTGTTTGGTGCTGTTCCTAATAACTGCACACTTGGGTGGGCTGTGAGGCACGAGGAGTGGCTTATTGCTGTTATAACATGACTCTCGTGTTTATTCTATAAAAAGAAAACTAAAAGAAACTCTTGATTTGAAACTTGAAATCTAAATGTGTTCCATGTATCCTTAACATTGTTGAGAAGAACTTGATACTCCTGCATTGTGAATATATGTGTGGAGAAGATCATTTATGTATTTATTATAGTGTTGTTTGAATGTATTAAGAAATGAATAAATAAAGCTGCTGACTTGCATGTTGTACACAGATGGGTATGGAAAGTTGATGTCTGGTATTTCTGTTTCCATTACTCAGTAATTGCGCTCTGCACTTTACATTGTGTAGCATTCAAAAGCAATGCCATAGGATGTTTCTCATTCTACACATTACTGCTCAATGCATTTTGTAATGCGCACTGCTGTGTAATTCTAATGACATGATGTTTAATTCCTGTTAGTGTTTGAATAATAAATAGTTTAGAAAATATCCCATACAGTTGATAAAAATTAGAAATATGCTGATGTAATAACATCGCTGTTCTGGGCATTGTAGAGCTTCTTGTACCATTGCTGCCTTTTATTCTGTCATTCACTTTGCTTCTTTGGACCAAGAGTAACACCTCTGTGTCATTAAGCACTACAGTGTCCTCAGAAACAGCCCTTATTGCTGTATTATTGATGCTAAACGCCTGGGCGGAACATTAACTAGGTATCTACAAAGAGCCTCTCAAATATTCTGAACAGGCTTCTAAATATACAAATAAAACTACTAGAACGAACAGAACCATAATTATGAGTTCCAAATATGAAGCATCAAATACATGTCAATTACATTTCCTACAATAGTAAGCTTGTATTTGAACAATTATATATGATGTATGCATGCTTATCAGGGTTGTGCTGCGTTTCTAGAAAAGTTTAATATTTGTCAGGTACTTTACCTGCTGTAGTGTTATCTCAGAGACTTGGTGGAAACCCTTCTTAGCACACGCCTTATGCAGTGTGTGAACATCATGAAAACATTTCTATACATGAAATATATATAGAGGAGTTTTACTGCTGATGTTTACTTGGGAAGCTCTGTGATATGGAGAATATTCCAACTCCATGCAGTGTAAACAGTGTGTGATTATAAACTCGTGTTCTCTTGTGGCAGGGCCTGTGCAGACTCCCTTCTCTGATTCCCTTTTCTCTTTTTAAAGGTGGTGATGATCTGAGGCTGGTGAATGGAGGCAGTCCCTGTGCTGGGAGAGTGGAGATTCTTCATGAGGGACAGTGGGGGACAGTTTGTCATCATTACTGGGATGTAGTGGATGCAGGAGTTGTTTGTAAACAGCTGGGCTGTGGATCTGCTGTATCAGCACCAGGCAGTGCACAGTTCGGAGCCGGTTCTGGAAGCATCTGGCTGGCTTATGTTACCTGCAGCGGCTCTGAATCTGCCCTGCGGGACTGTGGGTCAACGGGGTGGGGTAACGCCTATGACTGCAATCACGCCAAGGATGCTGGAGTGATCTGTTCAGGTAAGAGACACACATTCCATCACAGAAACACTTACTCAATATACAGGGGTCAGACAAAAAGGACCAGCTGTCCTCTGTAGCACTCCTCCAATGTGCAGCTCATCACACTGATTTATGTGTCATGCAAATGAAATCCCAGACACATATTCAATAATATATAAAAGCACTTTCATGGGCAAGACATTAAATATGACAGACTAGAGACATGCTTGGTTAGCAGGTGCTTCTGTAATTAAAACAATCAACACAGATCACTGCTATTTCTGCCATTGTCTTCATCTCTGACACTGCGTATTTAAGATAAATTCCAATTTTTTTTTTTTTTTGGAAAAATTTGTGATCCAGTTTACACATGTATTGCACTTTGTGTGGGTGTATTACAGGTTTTGAGATACATTTGTAATCTATCAATTTAGAAATCATTGGATTGTAGCAGTACTTAAAGGGTAAGTATCTTCAGGTTAAGTTTCTAGTCTTCCTTTGATTGACAGCCCCCTTCCCTTTGTATGATGCTTGCAATCATTCCGAGTCGTTCTCATTGTAATCAGGAAACTCAAATACTACGATTATACAGTATAAATATGTGTGTAAATACCAGACTCATTTTTTTTTTCTTGTCAGTGTAGGCAGGGGTCTCACGTGTGTTGTGTGCAAAATCACCACCTCACTTGATTTTGATGACATCAGTGTGGGGGCAGCAGTGTGGAGTCGTGGTTAGGGCTCTGGACTCTTGACCGGAGGGTCGTGGGTTCAATCCCCAGGGGGGGGGGAAACACTGCTGCTGTACCCTTGAGCAAGGTACTTTACCTAGATTGCTCCAGTAAAAACCCAACTGTATAAATGGGTAATTGTACGTAAAAATAATGAGATATCTTGTAACAATTATAAGTCGCCCTGGATAAGAGCGACTGCTAAGAAATAAATAATAATAATAACGACGTTATAGATGATTTTGTGTCTTAAAAAGCAGAAAAGAAGCCATTTTAAAGTGTATTTGGTGCTGCGGTGCTGATGCAGGGACCAGAATAGTCCTGAACTGGAGTTATAAAACACATCTAGCAAGCCAGGCCATGTGAACAAAGCAACCACTTCTACAGTAAAGCACGTATCAGCAGTGCAGTGTTTCGTATGCTGTTGTGTTTTTACATTAGTATTCACTTGTTTTAGTAATTGTGTTCCCAAGTCTCTATGTTTGTGGGTGTGGTCTGTTTCCTGTCAGAATCCGTGTTTGCCTGGGAGAGGCGGGGGCTCAGGATATCAAATTTGCTTTCAATATGTTTAATCGAAACCAAACTTTGTCGTGAACCTGTGTTTCAGTTTTGGAACTTGTACATGATAAAAATAAAAGTATCACATTTTTAATGGGACGACAACGTGGATTAAAGCTGTCTACGGTCCCTGGTTCACATTCGACCTGGTGTCTCTTTTTGTTCAATACATTGGGAAACGTGGTTATCAAGCTCCTCTACAGGATTAGAAGTAGGCTTCAGGGTTTATTTTTAAATGTATTTAGCACACTGTCTTCACTGGGACTGTTAGCAGGTATTGGACGGTCTGTTATGAGCGAGGAGTTTCACAATAGCAGCCCATACATCGCGGTGTATTCAAACAGTTGCTTTAACAGTTTTGCCATTTTGGTGTGTGTGTGTGTGTGTGTGTGTGTGTGTGTGTCATATATATATATATATATATATATATATATATATATATATATATATATATATATATATATATATATATATATATGTAATTACAACTTCTGTATTTTTGTAATGTAAAGTTACTGACTTTTTTTTTGGTTTAGCATCTTGAGGTGCGAGTCATATTTGTCAAGTTATAAATAGTCCATATTTCTTTTTCTAATACAATCGTCACATAATCAGTTTTAAAAAGCCCAAAAATATTACTTATCACACATGTGTTGATCACACAAATCTATATTTGAAAAAATCAATTTGCAGCCACCGCACTGATAATGCAGACTGGCCTTTTTGGACCTCCAGCGAGGCAGCTCTGAGCTTGACTCGCTACTGTTAGGCAGCGCTCTCAGCATGCAGGTCGTTCAATAGAAAGCACCACGTAACGCTCTGGAGATCTCTGCCTATTGAACGCACCCCTGATGTTAACAAATGGCACGTGTATGGGAGTAAGTGTAAACGTGTGTACATGTCTGCTGTTTGATGTTATTCATGTTAGAAGGTAGGGCCTACAAGTGTATGTTTGCCTAGAGTCCGGTGATGGGTTAATCTGGCCCTGTCCCTAGCTCCCTCCATTCCAGTCATGTAAGAATGCGGGACCCTGATTGGTTGACCAACCAATTATTCAATATGGTCATTGATTGAAGGCACGTGAATATAAAAGGATAGTGTCCACCTCATGGAGGTGAAGAAGTACACATGAGGCGAGTTGCTGGTCCCTAAATACAAAGTGCTGCAGTCTGTCTGCCTGCCTGTCTGCCTGCCTTAAGGAAACCTTTTATATAAGTTTAATTTTGTTTATTTATTATCTTTACAAAATAGCAGGGAAAGTGAAGCCTCATTGTAATATCCTTGATGATACCTTAAAGGATTTACTCGACACAGTATTGCATGAACACAACGTGTTTTATTTTTGGGTGATCGCCATCTTAACACTCAGTAAACTGAATACAACATCCGGAACCCCAGGCTAGTAATACTTGTCTCTAACTTACATCTAGTAACCACTAGATGTCAGTATCTAACCATTACAGCCTAACACTGTTCAATTATAATGTATACCAAATACATTACACTCCTCCCCCTTAGACTTTTAACCCTTAACACAGCAGTTTAATAATTGTTTTTCTAAATTGCCAATTCAAACCTAGTAAGGTAGAGGTAGACTATTCTGCCTTACAACAAGCCCAGGGGATTATTCTGCCCCTTTCTTGATGGAACTTGTTAAGAATAGGAGTGCCTAAATACTACAAATTCAGTCTCTTTGGTGCACTCCTAACTCTCCCTGGCCATCTACGAACAGGTGTTTCCCTCGCAGCTACTTCAGAAGTTGAAGGAGTTCTTCTAGGAATTTCTACAGGTTCAACAGTCTCAGTTGCATGTTTTGGTTCCTCCCCCTCTGGTGTTGAAACTGGCACAGTAGGTTTGATTTCCTCTGAAACAGCTGGCGTGGCTGGTACGCATGTGAAAGATCCAATTTACTAAACAAAGTCCCTCCAGCAAGAGTGGCAAACAAATCCTGCGTGTTTGGTAACGGATACGTTTCTTCTTCCACACTCTGATTGATGGTGACTTTATAATCCCCACAAATACGAATAGATTTATCTGATTTTGGTACTACGACAATTGGTGCAGCCCAATCACTTCTGTCTACCTTGGAAATGATGCCAGTGCTTTCTAGCCTCGACAACTCCTTCTCTACCGCTTCTCTCAGCGCATATGGAACTGGTCTGGCTTTATGAAAGATTGGCTTAGCGTCTGGACGAGTACGAATCTTTGCTTTGAAATTCTTAATGGTGCCGGGCCCTTCTTGAAACACTTTTCGGTGCTTTTCTATTACTCTTGCTACTGCTTTGTCACCTGACACCTCAGCACATTCCACAGAAAAAATGCTAGCCCAGTTTAAGCAAATTTTCCTTAGCCAATTCCTACCTAACAAAGCAGGTCGGTCCCCTTTTACAATTACTAAGGGTAGGGTAGCACTCTGATCTTCATATTTAACCGGAACTCTCACCTGTCCCAGCAGTGGAATCTTCTCTCCAGAGTAAGTTATCAGTCTCATGTTGGTTTTTCCCAGAGGTAAACGCGACAGGGTTTTCCGATACAGAGTTTCTGAAACAATGGAAACAGCTGCGCCTGTGTCTAACTGCATATCCACGTTTTTGTTATCCAGGTACATCTTCACCATAATGCCTTTTTTTCCATCTGAAGCAGTGTAAACTGTGAAAACTTCGAACATTTCATCTTCCTCTTTATTTGTTTCAGTTCCCACATACTGTGTCTGTAGTGATAATGTTCTACTCCAGCACATTCTTGCTATGTGTCCTACTTTCGAGCAGTAATGGCAATTTTCCAATTTAAATTTACAGGCTTGTGCGGAATGTCGCCATCCACATCTGTAGCACTGTTGATTTCCTCTACCTTGCCTCTGCTTATCTGTCTGCATGTTTCTTCTAACTGCACTTTCCATCTGCTTCTCTTCAGTTACTTATTTTGCATACGCAGGCTTTCCCAATGTTAGGCTATTCACCATGGCCGGATCTTCTTTTGTCCTTCCCGAAAGTTCGATTGTATTTTTAGAAGCCAGCTCCGTTGAAAACGCGATGTCGCAAGCAGTTTTAAAAGTCAAAGTCCTTTCCGACAATAACTTCCTTTGTATTGCTTCTACTCTTAACCCACTAACAAATCTGTCTCGCAACGCATCTTCTAGAAAAGTCCCGAACTCACAATATGTAGAAAGCTGTTTCAAAGCTACTACATAATCAGAGACGGATTCTCCTTCTTTTTGATTTCTCTTCTGAAATCGAAAACGCTCTGCAATCACAAGCGGTTTTGGCTTGTAATGTGCTGCTAAAGTCCCCGTTAACTCAGCAAAAGACTTCGTGGTCGGTTTATCCGGCACTAACAAATTTTTCAACAAACGATAGCATTCAGGCCCAATTACTGAGAGGAACACACTAACCTGTTTTTCTTCACTCACTTCATTTGCAATCATCCATTGCTCTAGTCGTTCAAAATATGATTCAAAATCCTCCTGTGACTCTTTATATTCGGCAATGTTTCCAATGTGCGCCATTTTTGCAGCGTCTTGTTCTTCTGACCCGTTTTTTTTTTTTTTTTTTTACTTTTCTTCTGATGTGGACTTCAGGCTTATGTCTTCTCTTAATCTCTGCAATCCTTTTATCCCGTTCTCGTCGCCAAAATGTAATATCCTTGATGATACCTTAAAGGATTTACTCGACACAGTATTGCATGAACACAACGTGGTTTATTTTCGGGTGATCGCCATCTTAACACTCAGTAAACTGAATACAACATCCGGAACCCCAGGCTAGTAATACTTGTCTCTAACTTACATCTAGTAACCACTAGATGTCAGTATCTAACCATTACAGCCTAACACTGTTCAATTATAATGTATACCAAATACATTACACTCATGAAACACTGAACTTATTATTTCATTATTATTATTCCCTGTTTAACACACAGTGAAAGTTTATTTAACTTACAGAATGCAAAACACAAAACTATATTTACCTTAATCATCAATGTGGAAGAATAATATTGTAAATGTACAGGAAAATATGAAAATGATTTAACAAAAAATTATGAAACATAATACTGTCTTGGAAAAACACAAAATAGTCCTGGAGCTGATGGGTCTATTAGATCTCTATGTCATTTGTTAACATGAAGCTTCATTTATCAAATAACCACGTCCATGAGTAAATGTATGAAGTAATCAGAAAATGTATAAAGTTACCGGCTGCTGGACCCGTTTATAAAATGACAGAGGAAATGTTGGTTAATAGAGTGTAAATATATAAAGATAAAACGTCAGGTAGGCGAGGTTGTGTAAAGAGATATTTCTGCTCGTATTAAGGTTTGATTTCTCTCAAATCAGCAATACGAGGGAAGATGAAATAATCTTTACTTCATTGATTCTAGTTTCTTTTTTTAACGTTATAGTATTTTTAAAATATCCCCAAATATAAATATAATTCTGAATATCTCCCAATACACTTTTATTTCTCCAGCCATAGTTTTGTTTTCAGCATTTAAAATATGGTAAGAATCTAATGTTACTGCTGATAACTTTCTGCATCGTTGTTTGTTTCTACACACAGCAGCTCCTTTCTACCTGAACAATATGCGTGTTATAACAACAGCATATGAGCAGGGAACTGTTTAGTATAAGTTACTGCTTAAGCAAAACTAACAATAATAATAATAATAATAATAATAATAATAATAATAATAATAATAATAGCACACATTGTACCGTTACAACAAATTATACCTAGGCCTAGTTAATAATCTCTGTCTCTCATAATGTAAATACAATTTCACAGATCCACAACAGATTTTATCTATAAATGACTGAATAAGGTTGACTTCACAAATACATAATTTCACATAATTTAAATAAAAAAAAACATTGCTAAAAATAATGTGCACGAGCAATAGCCAGGTGTCTTTGTTAATCGAGCTCGAAGAATAAAGTAGCCTGTGTCTTAAATTCGAGTACAGTATAGTGATGCGCGCATTAAAATCACCAACAAAAGACAAGACTACCTGAGTACACAAGCAGCAACGTGACTTACTGCTGAGAAAAGACGAACAAAAACGGCACTGACAGATCTAGAATCATCCGTGACATAGACGAGGCAGCCATTTTCAAAATAGAGTGATTATCTTCCTGAGGAATTCGAAGAGACACTTTTACAATTTCAGCGTTTCGTTATTAGGCTCAGTTTTAACAAACAGTACCAGCTTGGACAGATCGGAAATGCTGACCAGACCCTTGTATATTTCGACATGCCAAGCAATACCACAGTTCACAAATTGAGAGAAAAACAGGTGTGAGTAATCACGAGTGGAAATGAGAAGCAGCACATCACTGTAATTGTGTGTGATAGCAGACGCTCGCAAACTGCCTCCATGTGCGTAACTGAGGTTGTGTCTTTGTAAATTCATTTGATGTTTTATTTTTTCCTCAAATCGAGGGTGGGAAATTTGGGCTGCGTCTTAAATTCGAACGAATACGTTATCTATATTACATCAACATACACACAATCTAGTCTGGCAAGTCTTCATTCCCGTTCTCACATTGTGTCCTTCCCTCACCTCTACAACTGAGTACCAATCAATGGCACTTAGTTTCCTCAGCGAGTGTTTTAAAAGCCGACTGGAAGCGGATTTTCCTCTCATCCAGGACGCTGTCGTTTTCACTGCCGTGTTGCTGTACCGAGGCCAGAAACTTAAATTGTCTTTCAGCTGTCCCTGAAGAATATCCTGTAACACAAAACTGAAACTGAGCTTTCTGAAAAAAAAAAAATCTACAAAATCTGCATACACAAATCTATTTGAAAATATTCAGAAACCCCCTTCAATACTTAGATCCACAAACAAGGATGTTGTTATACACGTGTGTTGGCTGTTTTATTAGTCAATAAAATATACAAACAAATAAAACATTTAATTGTATTACCTGTTCACCAGAAAACAGGGATTGTGACCCTTTTGTCGTCTCCAGATCCACACAACGCTATGGTATCTGAACCCAGTATAAAATGCATGTTTCAGGAAAACAGTGTAGGATTCTCACATTGTTTCATTCTTCTTATGAACTGGAATATGATACTAGACAATGAATGATAACATATAAGGGCAAGGGCAATTTATTTATTTACCGAGTTTCAACCTCTTTAAATAGATGTACAAATAACCCTCACTACTTTTTGTAATAGGCCGTTATAACAGCTTGCCTGCAGGATCTTGGCAGAGGTTAGTGCTGCAATGTGTCCGCTAGGTGGCACCAAAACACTGTTCAAAGATTTTACATTCCAAAGGTCAGACTAATACATCCTGTTTAGCTGCATTAATTGCTGCATTGATCAGTGAAAAAAGAACAATAATTAGGCTTCCTTTGCATGCGATCAAAACCTTTTGTTAACCTCCTCACTCAGCAGCTTCCTCATTAGAAAGTATCAGAACTCCCTCACATCTTTTTCTGATATGGCAGGGCAGCTTGCTGATCTTGTCGAAACCACAATACGAATTCACTCTATTGTTAATATGAGCTAATCTTATATTGCTGCTCTTTCAACTAAGCTCAATGTCCTTTGGATAGGACAGGAAGTGTGTTGTTTGAATAGATAAAGACAGAAACTGACGTTTTAAATTACCAACCCCACACTGCTACTTGTCACTAATGACAGTTTTGCTCATTTCACATCTATAGACTACTGCACTGTGGCAGCATAAACTGTTCACTGCTCTGTATATATATAGAACAAGCATGACTACAAACAAAACAGGAATAGGCAGGTCTTCATTTTGTTGCTTAATAATGGATCATTTAAAAGCCTTTCTGTCAGTATGTGATTGTAACACAATATGAAAATGTACCAGAGAGATAAGTGAATCAGACTTGTCAGGTGCCCAGAGTTTTATAATGAAGGAAATAAAGATGTTTAGGTGGCAGCCTTACTGACAGGATCCTTTATTGCTCTCTTGAACTCTCTCATTCAAAATATGTCATCTTGCTATCTTGCTACATCAATGGCATATTATTTACTTTTAATTTAATATATTTGAATTACCATGTCATGTTTGTATGAGGTTCAGTGAAAGAACTAACTGAATAATAATATTCAGATGATTTCCAAGGTGAAGTTTGTTATTGACTGTTAACTGTTGTTGCTTTGCCCCCAGAGTCTAATGTCTGCAGTTTTGTGATTTCAGACCATCGAGGAGTGCGGTTAAGTGGTGGCAGCGATCTCTGTTCTGGGAGAGTTGAAGTACAGCATGTAGAGACCTGGGGAACGGTCTGTGATGCTGACTTTGACTGGCAGGATGCAGAGGTTGTCTGTCGGGAGCTGAAGTGTGGAATTCCTAAAGAGGTGCTGAGAGAAGCCCCTTTTGGAGAGGGGCAGGGTACGGTCTGGTCCGAGGAGATGCAGTGCCAGGGAAAGGAGCCCCAGATCTATAAGTGTTTGACTTCACCCAGAAAGAAGCAGCGCTGCACACACAGGAACGACGTGGGCCTTGTCTGTTTCGGTGAGTCTATAACTTTATTTATTAACCCGGGGCCATAAACATTATGGGTGGACATCAAGCAAGTCATTTAGATAAATGTTGCAACGAGAATTATTTATTAAAGTCTTTACAACGTGGGCTCTGTGTTTTTGCTTTAGGAGGCTCAAGTGTAAAAGAAAGTAAGACATGCAAACTGAAAACTTTTTTTAACCAGACAGCATGTTTATATTACCCCTGTACAGCCTCATTACATTGGTTATCAGTGTGTGAATGGCCTTGCTCTGCCTTATCTGTCTGAACTGCTCTCTCTTTACATCCCTAGCCACACTTTGCATTCTCCTGACACAGGGTGCTTGCAGTTCCTTAGCAAAGGGAGAAAGAGCCTTTTCCTATTATCCTCCTAACCTTTGGAACTCTCTGCTGGCCTCAGTCAGATTTCTCTTGAAACTGTTTTGTGAATTGTGAGCTGCTCTGAGGAGTTGTCTTGGTGTTGCTGCTATTGTTTTAAATTGAAAATATATATTTTTTCTGTGCTTCTTTTAAAACTGCACAAAGGAGACCTATACAACTAATGGAAGCTCACACCAGGACATATGGAAAGTAATAAATACAGGGAAGCTCTGGGTGCTGAATAGCATTTTAAATGTTTTTCCCCTGGACAATGTAGGTCCGGGAATAGGTTTTGTAGTATTGTGAGAGGTAAATGCCTGCCTCAATTACATGGTATACTATTTGTAATAACTGTAATAAACATACTGTATATGTCCAATACAATCTCAAGAAGCTTAGCATACCATAAAGCATTTTTATATACATTGGATACAATGGAGCCATTGCTTCCAAAAGAAATTGACCAGTTTTATACTGCTAGCTGAATGCTGCTTCATTTTTGGCAAGCCTGTTGTTGATCATATACCTAGTTTGAGTTGTTCTAGATGTGTGTCACTCTTCAGAAGTCTGTAATTAAATAAATACTGGTGCATAATTATTAGAAAGCTAAAGAAATGCATGCCCACCAATCATGCCCTTGCGGCCAATATTACAAGAACATAGCAACCCTTTTGTGAGTGATAGCTAGAGTAAAGCAAACCCCATGTCCTGGTTCTCTGCTTGTGCTGTGCCCTGCTCACACTCTGCTGCCCTGTGTGCAGGGTACACTGAGTACAGGCTGGTGGGTGGCCCGGACTCCTGTTCTGGTCGAGTGGAGCTGCAGTACGATGGTCAGTGGGGGACGGTCTGCGATCGCTATTGGGATCTACAGGACGCCACAGTTCTCTGCAAGCAGTTGAATTGTGGGTACGCTGTATCAGTCCCGGGGCAGGCCTGGTTTGGTCAAGGCAGCGGTGATGTACGGGCTGATATATTCGACTGTGATGGCAGTGAGACGCACATATCAAATTGCTCCATCTCTGCATGGGGACGAGGGGCCTGCACTCATAGCAATGATGCAGGAGTGAATTGTTCAGGTGAGTAGTAACCACTCTAATGGGTGGAAGATTGAATAGGTAACTTAACATCTTATCTGCTAAACATATCTCGGTATTCTAGTTATTCAGATCTTCTACTGCCATCTGGTGGGATTGTAAATGAAATCAATTTACTGTTACAGTATTTTTTTTATACCCATTGGTATTGATTAACTGTTCCCATATTTGGGGTGTATTAGATGTGTGCAGTTTATGATATTTTAAACATTATGTATGCATACAAATAAAGCAAACTGTCTCACATTTAAGCTTATATAGTTTGAAATGCTATTTACACTTTTAATTAAATTCTCAATTATCCATGTTGGTTCTGAGTTCTAAAGCACCAATACCATTATGAGTTTATTCATTTCTCTATAAAGCTAAATCTCTGAATAGCTTTGAGCTTGCTCCAGGTGGAAGAACAGACAGTGCCCAAACAACAGAATTACTCTGAAACCATGTTTATGTTTTAACTGATTCAACATACAAGATAACAAACTGTAGACTGATGTAGAAGCTGTAGATGCAGTAAATAATGGTGCTGTTCCTTCAGCTCTGACGTGTTTCATTCCCCCCCTGCTCACTCTTATTATCTTCAGGTCCATTGCTACCAGCACAAGCAGGTCGAGTCAGGCCTCTACCAAGTAAATGCAACACCAGTAATGAAGGGACTACGCTCTGCTCAGGTTAGTGCAATTCAAACTCTTGTGTTAATAAGTTATTTCAATGTGACTATACTGACATTACTGCCATGGGTACAGTCTGTGACAAGGATTCTTATCTGAAAATCGGCATGCATTATCATAGGGTTATTATTTATATTATTACTAACTGATTCTGTGCCTAAGCTGCAGTGATTGTATTATTGATGTCTGCTTGTGATTTTTTCCCCCTAGATCACACGGGCCTCAGGCTGGTTGGGGGAGGAGGTGCCTGCGCTGGGAGGGTGGAGGTTTATCACAACGGCTCCTGGGGGACGGTCTGCGATGACTCCTGGGACCTGGCAGATGCTGAGGTGGTGTGTAAGCAGCTCCAGTGTGGGACGGCACTCAGCGCCTCAGTGTCAGCGTCCTTCGGCCAGGGGACTGGACCCATCTGGCTGGACGAGCTGCACTGTCAGGGGAACGAATCGACTCTGTGGGGGTGTGCCTCAGGAGGGTGGGGGCAACACAACTGCAGACACAAGGAGGACGCGGGAGTCGTGTGTTCAGGTACAGGACTGCGATAACTCACTATACGTAACCAGCCCGCCACCAGCCCCTGCAAAAATAAATGCAAAATTCTCATTTAGTATGCTGATGTATCAGTCACTAGTGAGCCATCTTACTACTGTGACTCTTTCTATGTTACACATGACTCTGTGAATCACACCCTTACACTTCAATTCAATAACTGTACCAATAGAAAGCTGCAGCAAAGTAATCACACAAACAAAACTCATTTTGTGTCTTCATACACGCACAGGAAATGAAACTACAGGCTATGCTCATTAAAAAAAAAAAACATTTACATTCACTGTATTCACATGTAATAATGTAAGTTTGACACACAAAGTGACTCTCCTAGATACCCTCAAGTTGCTTCACAATTGAGTAAGCGCTTCTCCAGATAAATGTAAAATAGATGAAGACGGGTAATTGGTTTTAAAAGAAAGGGAAAAGGCCAGTTGGATAAGACTTTACCTTTCATTTTAACAGTAGGATTTTGTAAGGTGTTAGTGAGATATGAAAGTTATGAAGGAAGCAATATAAATGAAAACATAAACGCACAACAATGGTTTTAAAATGTTTTACTTGAGCTGTTTGTATTTATTCATTGTGATTGCATTTGTGCTTATTTTGATTGCAATTTGTTTCTACATTTCCAATAATTAAGAAATGTACCAAGGAGTATGTATGCTCGCCTCCACCGGGCAGGGGGTAGTTAATCCATTTCATGATTTCACTTTTACTGAAAATCTTTTAATGAAGCAGAAGTTTTGTAATCTGGAATGTCTACATGCATCTTGCTAACATATTTCTATTGTTTGTGACACAGAGTTCAAGAAGCTGAGACTGTCTCGGGGCTGTTCTGGACTGGTAGAGGTTTTCTACAATGGCACCTGGGGCAGCGTCTGCTATAACGGCATGAATAAAAACACAGTTAAGATGATATGCCGTGAGGTCGACTGTGGAGAGAGTTCTGAAATATCAATGCCACTTCCAGCATCCAGCACTGCGCGCAAGTGGCTTGATAATGTTAAATGCAGAGGGCATGACTCTACACTGTGGAAGTGTTCATCTTCACCCTGGGGTCAAAACAACTGCTGGGACAATGAGGTGGCTCAGATTGACTGCAAAGGTAAAGATTTCTCTCTGTTTTTCTTCTGCTGCTGACCTAATGGCTCAGCAGCTAAACAGCCACCCGAAAGACCACAGCTTTAAATCCTGTTCCAGTGATAACCGGAACATGCCTCCCCGAACACCAGCAATACAACGTGAAGTTGTGTTATTGGAGGCACTGCTCTTTCTAAGAGGGGTGTAGTTGATGTCTCCAACCCTAGAGCAGCAGATACTGAGCCCTGACCAAACTTACTGTAATACCCACCACACTGGAGAGGCCAGAGCAGGGCTGTGCTCAGCTACAGTGTTATTTGTTAATTGATTTAGTTATTTAATCAGGATTAATGCACTACGTATTCCAGCTTGTAAACTCATTCCTTCAGTATGAGTTTACAAGATGAAACTTTAGGGATACAAGTTGGCATACTGCACCTGTGAGCTTCCCTGTGGACATGTCTCCACTATACTCACCACCAAGAGACACAAAACATACCCATGCTTTAGCAGTGTGAATAAAACACAATTTTGTTGTTTGTTTTTAGCAGTGGAAAAGAAGCCAACTGTCTCCAGCATACCCAAGAACTGCTCTGAAGACCTCACTCAGGAGCACTGCTCAGGTGGGTTCGTATTTCATTGACTTGACCCTTTAGAATTATTAGATTCATTCTAACTGATATCACACATAGAAATATGCAATTGTAAAAGTAATACATACAATTAGTCATTTTACAGAGACATACTATATTAAGTACAGGTAGGGAAGGGTATCCAAACATGTCAAAGATGTCTTATTCTTACACAGATGTGAATTGTTACCTGTTTACCGTTCATTTGAGCCAAATTTGTAATTTTCTGCTGCAGTGCTGATTAAAATTATCGATCTCATAGTTTCCAATAGTAAAGAGACTACAAAGCAGGACAACTTATAACAGACCTTAAGGGAAAGGTATGTGTCTTTTTTTCAAGTGAACAATGGAACAGTGCATTCCTAGATGTGAATACCAAGCCTACCTCTAATAGTCACACAGCAGCCTCTGTGCTGAACTGATTCAGTAAGCCCTGCTGTTTTATTCCAGAGCCAGCAGAGCTGAGGCTAGCTGGAAGCTCAAGTCCCTGCTCCGGACGGGTGGAGGTACGGTTCGAGGGGTCCTGGGGGACAGTCTGCGATGACTCCTGGGACCTGAAGGACGCCCAGGTGGTCTGCAGACAAGTAGGCTGTGGGGCAGCAGAGAGCGCAGGGAGGGGTGAGGCTACGTTTGGACAAGGGAACGGCACCATCTGGCTGGACGAGGTGAACTGCAGGGGCAGCGAGATGCACCTGTGGGACTGCCGGCACTCTCCACTGGGACACAATGACTGCTACCACAAAGAGGACGCATGGGTTACCTGTGCAGGTGAGAGAGGGGGTTATCTGAGCAGGGGAGATGGGGAATTAGCTGTACTGGGGAGAGGCTCTGTTGTGTTTGGCAGGGAGTACTTGCTTACATTGCAAATATTAACAGTCATTTCATTTTGTTTTACAGGTGTTCCAACTACTATCAGCTCTCCATTGACAGGTAAAAGCAGCAACTTTTAAACGAATCAGACACTTCTCTCTTATACACATAAACACAAAAGCACAGCTCTAGGGGGAAATGTTTCTTATTGTGTAGTGTTCTGAATTTGGGAGTCGTGTGGATAAACGAAGGGAGGCCTCAGTTAGGTCTTTCCTATGTAAGCAATGTGAATACAGCTTTTTTGCTTTATTTACAGTACAGTACCCAACTGTTTACAGAAGTGTCTGTCTGTCTTCCTCTCCAACAGAAGCCTCTCCATCCAGGCTGCAGCCACAGAGAGACATGACCATCCCATTGATAGCCTGCATCGTGCTGGGAGCGCTGCTCTTTGTGGTGTTGGTCCTGTTAGCCGGGCAGCTGCAGCACAACAGGATGCTGAGGAGAGGTAGGGAACAAATCCCTTTAAAGAGACGCGAGCTTAGGAAGGTGACACACTCAGGTCCTAGTGCGCTGTTCTAGGATTGTATTCAGTAATGCCCTACACCAGCATTTTAAATCTGCAGTGCTTTCCAGACAACACAAATGCACTACCCAGATCCTTTATAGCAGCGATCCTTGTTCTGTGCATCTCAGATGACAATTTATAAATCATTCTCTTCTATTAATGATCTGGTTAGAGAAAAAGCTTGTATTGACCCTCATGTGGGATACCAGGCTGCTGCAGTAGGGGCAGCAGAGGACACAATCTTGACAAGTTCTGTCATTAATTAAAGAGCTGTTAAAATGGCAGTTTTAAATAAAGAAAAGAAATGGTGTTCTTGCACTGTGGATCACTGAAGGCTGTGCTGTTCAGTACAGTGTGTGCAGAGCTGTGTCACTGTGAATGAGAGCCTGTTTCCTCCCGTAGGGATTGCTGAGGAGGAGCTTGACCCCTTCCATGAAGCCGTTTACGAGGAGATTGAGTACAAACTGGCCAGACAGGGAACCTATGATGCGCCCAGGAGAGGTGAGTAAGAGGGGAGGGGGAGTGGAGAAAGAGAGAGCCAACACACACATCACACTGCCACACAATCCACAAACATGACTCAAAGCAGCAGACTTGTAAACCTCTCATCACAGGAAACACTACAAAGAGTGCGAGACAGACAGGAACAGAGCAGCAAACAGTAGATAATATGTAGTTACTTAGGGTGTAGATCACAAAACCACTGTTTAATTTCCTATCCTGAATTCAGTAATCCAAACATTGAACAACAGCTACAATAGTAGTCAGTGTGCAACAAGTAGCAGGTAGTGAATTTGCAGAGTGAAAGCAGGCAGCACTAACCCTGTCTCCTGTTCCAGGGAGTTTCCTTTCTGATGAGCTGCCCTCTGACTACGATGATGTGGAGGACAGTGAGGGGAACCCCATCCCAGGTAAGGGGGGCTGTGTTACAAACCTATGAAGAAACAATTCTCTTACCTGTATCACCGATTCTGTTCTCTGTCTGGTTTAGGTGAAGCAGTGCTCTTTCTGGTCTGTAACACTAATGCTGTTCTCTGTCTCTTTTAGGTGAATCGATGCCCTCTCTGGAAGGAGAGACCCCAGGGTACTATGACGATGCCGTCCCTATGAACAGTAACCCCGAAGATTTATCAGGTGAGTTCTTGCAGACAAGACCTGTAGAGGAGCCCTGCACCAAACCCAGTCTTGGAGAAAGTAAATGTATTCAATCAGGTTCCTAATTTAGCTCACGTTTGTCAAACCCTCAGTCACTGCATATTGTTTGTGCAGGTAAGTCCCTGGACTGTGCAACATCCCCCGCCATGCCCATTGAGCAGTAGAGTGGGTTTGATTCTAGGGTGCCAAGTAGTTTTTCTGCATTTGATGGGTCAGTCTTAATGTTATGTAAACAGTTTTATTTAGCACCGTGAACCCTGTAACTCTGTTAGTGGACAATAGGAGGGAGTTAATATGCTGTACGTGAAAGCATGTCAAACTCCAGAGCTAACCTTGATTCCTGTTCCTAGGGAGTTTCCATTTTGACGAACTTCCCTCTGGCTACTATGATGTGGAGGACAGTGAGGGGAACCCCATCCAAGGTAAGGGGGACTGGAGTCAACAATGGGGAGGGATTGGGAGGGCCCCTCAGATATCCTGCCCCACTTCAGCAAAGCACACCCTACTGCCCCAGGGGCAGCACGCTGTGAGGAGCCTGTAACTGCCCCACCCCTACGCAGGTGTCACTACCAGGCAGTGGAGTTTGAGAAGTTCTGACTCTCTCAGAAACCACCCATGGCACTCTAATCACACCCATTGCTTAAACCAATCCCTGGCCCCAGATCTGTGTGAACCCTCCCTCTGCGTAAACCCAACCAATCCCTGATTGAGCGTGTCTCTCTTTGGCAGGTTTTCCCCTCACTCCCCCTGGAGAGGAGAGTGCCCAGGCCGCACTGCCCCCTGAAGAAGGACCCGCTGCACCTGACAGGACTGACTACGATGATGTTGGGGAGGAGTCTCCAGGAGAGGGTGGGACGCTGTGAGGCTGGCAGTGTGTCTGGAGGAGAATAGAGGGGCAGCTGGAACCCCCTAGTGTTCTAGAGCTGTAAGAGCACCATTAACTGTAAACCTGCCACAGTTTCACTGCAGTTCCAGCCTTCCTCTGGGATTTCACGGTGAAACTCCATTGGCTGAAAATTTAGCAGGCTTCTCACAAAAGTGCTTCATGTAAAAAATGAATGTTTCCCTTTATGCTGCAAAATTCCATCTTGTTACAAACAAGCATCAAATTAGGAAACCATGTCTCGAATGCTAATTGAACGTTGAAAGAAACTAAGAAATTATATTTTCCCAAGAAAAATAAATCATCAAATTATGATTGTTGCAAAGCAACCTCAAAGATCAGTATTTTTTTTATATATATTTTTTTTTAAATCACTGTTTCTGGCTACCAAAGTAACTGAAACAGTTCAAAATGTAACTAATAGCCATTGGGTGGGTTTTGGGGAAACACATTGTTATATCAATGGTTTTTGTGTGCACCCCCATCACAATTATGAAGGTATATACAGATTTCCAAATTTAAAGGAAATTCGCTTGGCAGTCTGCTGTCTGTGTATTTTGTGTCTGTTTTTTCTAGCAATGTCTCTTCTGGTCAGGTTTTCTGTTAAATCCAGTCCATAGTCATTAAATACAGATTGTGTTTTAATAGGGGTCTGTGTTCCCTCTTTCAGCCTGTAATTGTGGTGGTGTGCAGTTTCAAAGGGGATCTGGTTTGAAAATGAATTGTTTTGAAATTCCGTTGTAAAGTTTGGATTTACAGAATTCCTGTAGCCCAACTCTTGACAGTTACCCTGTTTGTAATTCATTTGGAGCTAGGTGTGCAGATAAAAAATGATTTCTATATTAAAATGTTAGTTTGTTTTTTATTATTTGAATATATGTATTCTGTTTTAATGTACCATTTCTAAACGTATAGCATTTCTTGCAGAGTGTGCAATGGCTTGACGGCTGTATTCTATTTTTAAACAATAAAGTCTAATTTAACATCTGGTGGATGGCATGTGTTTTTGTTGCAAAAATGGTTAATGTAATACACTGAATGTATTCAAGGTTCCTTTAACTGTACTTACTATGTATGTGCAACAGCCTGCAAAAAAAGTCTGCATTGTCACAAAAAATAACTGGCCAAAGGTTTTGCATCGTCCTACAGAATGAACTCCTTTTGCTTCAGAAAGTCGAATGAATCCTGCTGAATAATGTTATGCTGACATATTGAATTGCATACCGCTTTGTTGTTTTCAATATACTCAAGTCTCAGTTCTAAAATTCAAGGTGATGCAAAACCTTTGACCATAGCTGTACATTCACTGAGCAAGTTTCACCGATACCTCTTTCCCTGACAGAACATTTTATGAGACAACCTCTCTTGTTGAACACTTTATTACTGGAGCTCTGGCATAACTGGCTGACCCGCTGAATTACCAACTGAAGAATCGAGGGTGCAGCTTTAAAGATACAAACTTGAGTATTCACTGGCCCTTCCTATGTTAAACACACAACAGGCTAAATATTTCCTTAGGTATGGTGACACGTCATAACCCTCGGTCTCTGGTCATGTGGGAAAGCAGTTTTGATCTCACTGGGAGACTAATCTTGTGAGATTAAGAGGAGGCAAGATTTCAATTAAAAAAATGTCAGCTCTGAAGATGTAACAGCATTTCTAAATGCATACTATGATCTTTATTGCAATATAATTTATTAGTATACCGTTATTTGTAAACGAGCAGGAAACAGTGCAGACACATGTTTTTTTGTTTTTTTTTTAATATCCACAAGCTACTGTTTCTCAAAGGGTTTTCTGTCCGGATAGATGAATATTTGAATGCTTTTCAGTTATGATTACACAAAGATTTGAACAGAACAATGTAAAGTTGCATTTTGTTGTTCCTGCAGCAAAGCATAGAAAAAACACTCTACGTTGGCAACCAAAATCTAAACTCAAGGATCCACCTGTTTATTTTATTTTATATGCTATATTCCTAGGAAAACACATGTATTAAATGATGTATTTTATAAACACAGCAGGTGAGTGTTTAATATGTTTAAGACACAAAATCATGAATTACCTTGACAAAGCAGACATGAAAACATGTTTTTTTTTCTTTTGAGTATAGTTTGACACACGTGGACATATAAAGGTGAGCTTTATGAAAATCTAAAGCCTTACATATAGACGGAATACACACCTTTACTATAGACAAGCTCTTAGGTATATTTTAGGAAATGTAAACGTTACAGCAGCCATTGTACAAGTCAGATATTAGAAAGAGATAGCGAGGCTGCCTTGGTGTCCAGATTAGTAATGATAAACACAGAGTGGTTAAGTGCTTGCACACACATGAAGCCTAACACGACAGTCGCCGCAAGACATATTAATGAATTAATGAATTGTCTTTTTTGCATTCATTACCGTGTACCTATCACATTAACAAATGGAAACAGCATTAATTATATGCAAACTTTCTTCTTGAAGTGGCATTTTGGATCCCGGGAACTAAAATATTCCTTTTTATGAAAAAAAAACGACTTCAGAGAAACAAGATTTCAAATCGGGTTTGAATGCTAATGTGAAAAAAAAACACAACATCGCTGCCCGATTGAAGGATGTCATCTCGCATGGCCAAGACCAAGAGCATTGCAAGTAACAACAATTACAATGTTCTTGCTAGCGCTCAGTCCACAGGCGTTTGTGTCCCTGTGAAAGTGCTTCGTTGGGCTGCTTTTATTCTCTGCGATGCTACCTTTCCTCGAGGCAAACTGTGCTCTTAATAAGCAGGTATATAGGTATTCATAAAGGCTCTAGATGAACTAAATGGAGTTTTATGAAGGTGGTCCTAGATCTACAGCTATGGCCGAAAGTTTAGCATCACCCTATAGAATTAACCAATTTTGATTCATAATGTCGAATGAAACCAGCAACAAACAGCCACGCCTGCATGAAGGATTCACTTCCGCAAGCAACATTTCTGTTTATTCTGTTGAGCAATATTTTTGTTGATTGAGACACCCCATGAGCCAGATTGCAGCAGGGATGAACATTTGGGCTGACGAGTCAATCCAGAGAAGCTTGGATGGAAGCTGCTTCTTGGGCATTGCGTGCGTGCATCTGCTTGCTTCTGTCACCCAGGTTGACCCTGCCTCTTCAAAAACCAGTGTGAAATCACGTAGCCCACCCGCGTGACACCAGGTCACAACCCGGACAGAGCATGCCAGTGTGAAAGAGGCTTTAATGTACTAGGGGAACAGCGATTGCAGACATCAATTTAACATACAACTGTGTATAAAACATGAAAGTAAGCATTTTTTTCTTTAAAAAAAATAATAAAATAATAGTTAATGAGCAAATAACTTTAAATAGCACCAGCCAACACAGCAGAATTCTATACTTCGCTGGTCAATTCTGAGGTTCTGTAAGTCCCCTCTCCTTAGATCTTGTCACTACAGATTGGGAGCTTACAGCACTCATCTTCACACCAGCCCAAGACCAAGAGCTGTGCCGACTCTGTGGTTTGTACAGAGTCTGAAAAACAAGCAGCTGTGTGACGTGAAGCTGTGGTTGTCTGTGAGCTGAAGCTGCTGATAACTGCTGCACAGGGTAACAGCACAGGGAGACAGTGTAATGAGAGTATTAGTGCTTGACAAGATGCAGAGAGCTGAGAATGGGATCTTTTAGTTCTCATGAAGGTACAGCGCTGGATGATGTATATGGAGTGCTTTAATGCTCATTAAGATCCTGTAGAGCCTTATACAAATATTATAATAGGAATCATTAAACTATGAATGAAAAGCAATAGGGAACTGTATTTTCAATGGTAACAAGATACACCTCAATTTCCCAATGGGAAATTTACTATGTATAATATTAACTATCATACATACTGTAATGTCCCAAAACATAATGCATTTGCCAGTGGTATACTGTGCCATTATAACATTACTTAGGCAAACCAAGCTGTCTGATTGGCTGAAAGGCCTGTACAACTCTCCTAACAATGCAGAGCTGAGGAGGCAGGTCCGAAGGGGCACTTAACCTAGAAGAAGATCAAAGTGAGTCTGTTAACAACTGTGAAAAGTGTAGCGGGGCCCTCTGGTTTTCTCACTGCTGGTATTGTAGGCTTTAATAGTATTAGTTATACTGCCCCACTGCTATACGAATTCCTAATCCGTACATAACACAGAATACCTACTGAGTACAGGATCTGTAAATGCTGCCAAAACCACACTGTGTGTCAGAATAGGGCTCTAACCACAGCCAACTGTTCAGAAGTCATCGACTTGAAACAGAAACAGTGGCATGTAGCTATCGATAGTTTATTCATTTGATGTGGATTCTCATTACACTGTGCACTTGTAGTGGAGCATTTGCTATGTAGGGGAGTTAAGTTTCAGTCTTTAAATGTATTATTTTCATATGTGGCCCATTGCTGACAAGACTGAAGAAAGAAACGGCTGCAGCTGAGAGCACTTGCCAGAGGAAGCAGGAAAAACCTTCTTTACGTTTATTTTATATTTAAAAAAAAGTCAGAAAAATGAAGGAAACTTTCTTTTCAACATGCATTTTTGTTTTTTCATAATGATTAATAAGGCTTTTAAAAAATACATCTAGATTTTAAATTTCACATAATAAAAATAAGGGTGATGTTAATCTGGTTTAAGAAGATATTTATAAAAATATGAAAATGCGATTTTTTTTGTTAAACAGATTAATATCAGCCCCTGTGGTATCACACCTGCCCTGCTTTCCTTCACTTTCTCTGTCTCTCACTCCTGATATATTGAGATGTTGTGGTACTTTGCTTTGCAAAGCTTTTGATGTCAAAATTCTTGCATGCTTGCAACCCTAACCTCGTTCACAACTAGGTTATTTTAGACGAGACCCACCACGGCCATGAGTTCAGAGATTGTTTGTGGAATAAATACTTCATTTGCACATTATTTTTGTATCATTTTGCAAAATGAACCCTTGACATCCCTTTCACTCATTTCTGGATGTTTGCATTGTTTAGACTTTGCAATATTCTTAAAGGACTTGGATGTACCGGTAAGGTCTTAAAGGAATTGGATGTGAGGAAACTAAACAAACAAAATATGGCAAGTTAGAAGGAAAGAAAAAAAAGATAAAGCTGCAGAATTTTTAAGAAGTATTGATTTGCAGCGGAACATGTTCAGTAAAGCAAAAACTGAAAGTGATGCTTCAGTAAAGGCAAGTTATGTTGTATTGGAGTTTATTGCGCAATCGTCAAAGCCTTTTTCAGAGGGTGCTTTTGTAAAAGACCGCGGGCCCAAAATTGATCATAGGGCAAGGCACTAAAATAAAGACACAGGTTGTTACAGACCACCCAGGTGACCCGCATTTCCCGGGTCAGAACCGCAGACCCAGACCCGTGACAGTCATTCACACTTGTGTGTAAGATTACTGTTTGGGTGAGGCAAAAAAAATTGAAGTTTGTCATTATCAGCATGTGATTGTATGTACATTTTATTCATTAATGGGATCTTAATTTGCCTAAGGGGTGATAAGTGGTTGCAAACAGGCACAATCAGACTTGTGTAATGTGATTCATGGGAGCCTGCAGAGTCTGCTGAATCTGTAGTAGCTGCGGCCTCCAGACTCGGGGGTTTCAGTGTCAGCATTTTTACCTGATTTCTTTTTTCATCTTTCCTTTCCATTTATTACAATGAAAATACTGTCTCAAGAAATGGACTGTCAGTCAGTAATCTGTAACACGGGAATCCCTGTCCATGCCTGAATTCCGAGATCACTTTTTCCTTCAAAAGGCTTCACTGGACATGCCTGACCTCAGCTCCATGTTACTGGATCCTCAGCTGATGCACTATCCTTGCACTATTGCACTACAATTAGGCCATTGTAGATACAAATGGTCTTAATCCTAAATTGTTTCTTCTTATCTCATAGTGCATTCTAGTTGTATTTGCACTTACTGTAAGCTACACTGTATTTAAATATTTTATTAGCACTGTAACCTTGCATTGCCAAATAAACTAATAATAACAATAATAATAATAATAATAATAATAATAATAATAATAATAATACCTCTTGTACTTTATGTATTTTCTCTTTACTGCTTTGTAATCAGTGACTTTTTAATTTTTTCATTTGTCTATACAGGCAAAAATATAAACGCATTAGAGCCCTTCCAAGCACCACGTGATGTGGATGTGACAGATGCCTCTGTGAGAGATGCCATTTTAGAGGAGGAAGGCTGATAATTCTACCAGCAGTAAAATGAATAAAGAAATTCTGCAGTGAAAAAGCTTTTACTGCTTGAGCCACTAGGGGACATGCTGCTCCTCATTAAAAAGTTTGTTTCGTGCCATGCGGGCTTCTGAATAGCTGGCTGTGGTTAGAGCCCTATTCTGACACACAGTGTGGTTTTGGCAGGATTTACAGATCCTGTACTCAGTAGGTATTCTGTGTTATGTACGGATTAGGAATTCGTATGGCAGTGGGGCAGTATAACTAATACTATTAAAGCCTATAATACCAGCAGTGAGAAAACCAGAGGGCCCCGCTACACTTTTCACAGTTGCTAACAGACTCACTTTGATCTTCTTATAGGTTAAGCGCCCCTTCGGACCCGCCTCCTCTGCATTGTTAGGAGAGTTGTACAGGCCTTTCAGCCAATCAGAGAGCTTGGTTTGCCAAAGTAATGTTATAATGGCACAGTATACCACTGGTAAATGCATTGGTTTTTGGAGCATTACAGTATGTATGATAGTTAATATTATACATATTAAATGTCCCAATGGGAAATTGAGGTGTATCTTGTTACCATTGAAAATACATTTCCCTGTTGCTTTTCATTCATAGTTTAATGATTCCTATTATAATATTTGTATAAGTCTCTACAGGATCTTAATGAGTATTAAAGCACTCCATATACATCACCCAGCACTGTACCTTCATGAGAACTAAAAGATCCCATTCTCAGCTCTCTGCATCTTGTCAAGCACTAATACTCTCATTACACTGTCTCCCTGTGCTGTTACCTTGTGCAGCAGTTATCAGCAGCTTCAGCACACAGACAACCACAGCTTCACGTCACATAGCTGCTTGTGAAGATGAGAGCTGTAAGCTCCCAATCTGTAGTGACAAGATCTAAGGAGAGGGAACTTACAGAACCTCAGAATTGCCTGCCTCTATACTTCCCACCTGTTCTTACCCAAGATTTACCCCCATTTCTGCCAAATAGGAACAGTCACCATGGCGTAGACCAGATCAGATAAGTCATTTTTTCTTAATTATTGCAATGTCAGCCTTGGTACCAAACAAGTAACAGAAACTACTGCCTATATAACCTGGTGTGTATCTTACATGTTGAAAGCATCCTACAGTACAGGCATGTCTGCAAATGCAATACAGCTTTTGATCCCACCCCGGCCCTGTACAGACAAGGCTCTGCTGTGTGACGGACAGGGCATAGAGAAGTAGGGATACAGAATAGGGTATTACAACGGCTTCATAGACTTAGCACTGCTGTGGAAATCCTAGGTTTCAATCACACAAAAAGAGAAGACATCCCAGAAGAGATACGCAATGCAAGAGTATCGAAACCCAGGCCTTTAGGCAGAGTGAAGCCTGCTGGGGTCCGAACCCAGAGCTCAGAGATAACTATTAAGTTCCTTGCTCTCTGCACCCAGCTTTCTCAAGCATTTCATAAACACAAATTTTAAAAAAAATGTTTTTTTTTCTTTGTCTAACTTTCAGATCTCTCCCCCTTTCTTCCGTATCGTGTGTTTCATCACCTCTGGGCGGTCTGGGAGGAAACAGTGATGTATTAGCGATATATATGGATAGAACTGAAAAGAGCCCTCTGATTTGTCAGCACACCTGTTTGAAATCTTCCTGTTTTCTGTCTGAAAAAGGCCATGCTGAGTGTGATTGGTGGGGTGGGGGGGCTGTGTTTCTGCTGGTGTTGTGGGGCGTTGAGCACCCTCTCAGTTGCTGTGTTGGCTCAGGGGGTAAGCACAGGTCTTGACTTCGCTCAGAGGAGGGTTAATCTGTCCTGATAACAATGGAGAGCTGCATGCCCATCTTCTGTCTCACTGTCCTGCTTCTGCACTCACTAGCCAGTAAGTTCCACACTGTTATTTCTTTACAGCTTTTTAATGAAGTCAGTTATTTATTCTGAGACAGGGAGTCCAGTTCAGTGGTCCAGGGACTGAGTGACTTGGTGGGTAGAACTGCCCATTAGGATGCTTTCCTTTCAAGGCTGTTTTTATTGATTGATTTATTGAGTTTGTTAATTGGGATAGAACTGTAGAGGTATAGATTCTGGAGGCTGGGTTCCACCTGCAAACCTGCCTAAACCCAGCCTAGGTGAGGAGATACTGGTGGTCAGGTGGACACAGTAACTTCTCAATGCAGTAAACGGGATCTAAAATACTGAGTATATATTGTGCAAGTTGGATTTGTTTCACTGTAAAGAAAGTCCCTGCTCAAGCACAGTGTATTTCCAGCTGTGTTGCATTGCAGTAATAACACTTCATGGTGCCTGGGCTGTGTCTGCTGGTGAGCCTGCAACTTCACAAAGATGTAACTTCTAGATTATAGTGTGTTAATCTACCAGAATAGTCAGGCAGTGCTGCTGTTGAACTGAAGAACAAGTTGTACTGCAGCAGTTTAAAATGTTAAAAATTGAATTGTAACATTGAGAGCAATTTGTTTAAGCTGAATTGTATCTGATGCCCCTGTAATTTAAGTGGTCTATTATTAAGTCGTATTTATTATTATTATTATTATTATTATTATTATTATTATTATTATTATTATTATTATTATTATTATTATTTTAAATGGTGAATGATCAGTTTATTATAAACGTCAGTGTTTTACAGTCTTATTATTCACGGTGAAGGCGCACGACCCGTCACATTATGTCTTATGGTGTTCATTTGTATATCTTGTATTGATGCCATTTTCTCACTGCTGCTTCCTCAAATTGTCGCTTTTGTGTATTGATTTGTTTTGTTGATGGAGTTGCATCCCAGTGAGATTTGTCTGATTGCTAACATTTTGAAATCAATCAAAACCGTGTGATCAGATTCAGTACTGGAGCGAAAAAAAACAGGGCTCCTCTGCTCATGTTTGCCTATGCCCTGGTTATTCAGTGTGTGTTTGTGATTGATAGATAGCTGTTTAATTTTATGATGGACAACGTCAAGTTTAATTGACACGCTGGATGAGATAAAAAAAAATGTTTTAAGGGATCTTACACATCATTAAGTACGTAATTCTCTCTTTCAAATCTGGCATGTGTAATGTGCAGTGTAATCTTGTGTGCTTGTATATCAGTGATCTCGGAGCTGCTGGTTTTATTCACCCAGGTGCAGATGTTGGGTTTATTTCTAGCAGAGAGCTGTGTCAGGGCTCTTAATCATCAATGTAGAAGTATAATATTGGAAATGTACAGGGAAATATTTAAATGATTTAAAAAAAAAAGAAAAAAAAAACATTATACTGATGGATCAGTTTATAAAAAATGACAGAGGAAATGTTGGTTAATAGAGTGTCAATATATAAAGATAAAACGTCAGGTAGGCGAGGTTGTGTAAAGAGATATTTCTGCTCGTATTAAGGGTTGATTTCTCTCAAATCAGCAATACGAGGGAAGATGAAATAATCTTTACTTCATTGATTCTATTTTCTTTTTTTAAATCACATTATAGTATTTTTAAAATGTCTCCAAATATAAATATAAATATGAATATCTCCCAATATACTTTTATTTTTCCAGCCATAGTTTTGTTTTCAGCATTTAAAATATGGTAAGAATCTAATGTTACTGCTGATAACTCTGCATCGTTGTTTGTTTCTACACACAGCAGCTCCTATCTACCTGAACAATATGCGTGTTATAACAACAGTATATGAGCAGGGAACTGTTTAGTATAAGTTACTGCTTAATCAAAACTAATAATAATAATAATAATAGCACACATTGTACCGTTACAGTGCCTATATAATAATCTCTGTCTCTCATAATGTAAATGCAGTTTTACAGATCCACAACAGATTTCATCTATAAATGACTGAATAAAGTTTACTTCACAAATACATAATTTAACATAATTTAAATAATAAAAAAAGTTAAAAATAATGTGCACGTGCAATAGCCAGGTGACTTTGTTAATCGAGCTCGAAGAATGCATTCTATTTTAATCGTAACTGCACGATTTTGCATTTGTATATGTGAAGTCAACCTTATTCAATCATTTACAGATGAAATCTATTGCATTTCAATTTTAATATTTTTATACAAGTATATTTTTATGTGCTGTTATTATTTGTATAACTTATTACTAATACTAATACAATGAATCATCATGTAGAAAATGACATAGAGATCTCATAGACCCATCTTAGCCCCAGGACTATTTAGTATCAAGATCAGTATGTTTTACCAAGGCAGTATAATGTTTAAATAATTTTTTGTTAAATCATTTTCACATTTCCCTGTACATTTCAAATATTATTCTTCCACATTGATGATTAAGAACCCTGACACAGCTCTCTGCTAGAAATAAACCCAACATCTGCACCTTGGTGAATAAAACCAGCAGCTCCGAGATCACTGATATACAAGCACACAAGATTACACACATGCCAGATTTGAAAGAGAGAATTACGTAATTACCAGAAACCATATTTTTTGCTTTTGCTTCAGGTACATTTCTTATATTGGTATATCTATATTTAAAAATAGCGGGAATGTTACCCAGGTACAGTTGAATTTAGGTTTTACGACTGATTTGAAGAAATTGTGACTGGCTAATCCGACCAGCTGACAAAAATTAAATTTAGCTGAAGATTTTCAACTGGCTTTTACAACTTAAATGTGGCACAAAAAAAAAAGAAAAGGAAAAAGAAAGAAAAACAGTTCAACACATATGAATGTATTCTGAATGTTTAAATTATTTTTAATGATGTCAGCAATGCTACTAGCAGGGTGCAAACCACTGGTCTAAGGGTTTGGCTAGCCCGGTCTCGTTGAATTGCAGACAAATTATTGTATTCCACACACAATAATAATAATAATAATAATAATAATAATAATAATAATAATAATAATAATAATAATAATAATAGCAGATAAATATACCTGTATAATAATCTCTGTCTCTCATAATGTAAATGCAGTTTTACAGATCCACAACAGATTTCATCTATAAATGATTGAATAAGGTTGACTTCCCATATTACAAATACAAAATCGAGCAGTTACGATTAAAATAGAACGCATTCTTTGAGCTCGATTAACAATTGTTCGTGCACGTTTTTTATTTTATTTTATTTTATTTTTTTATTGAAATTATGTGAAATTATGTATTTGTGAAGTCAACCTTAATCAGTCATTTAAAAATGCAATCTGTTGTGGATCTGTAAAACTGCATTTACATTATGAGAGACAGAGATTATTATACAGGTATATTTATCTGCTATTATTATTATTATTATTATTATTATTAGTAGTAGTAGTAGTAGTAGTAGTAGTAGTAGTATTATGATGATGATGATTATTATTATTATTATTATTATTATTATTATTATTATTATTATTATTATTGATCTAATTAACATTTGTAATTATAATATATGCAGATATAAAAACAGCAAACAGAATCTTTGTTTTTGTTTCAGGTACATTTCTTATATTGGTATATCTGTATTAAAACATTGTGTGAAATGCTACCCAGGTACAGCTGAATTTAGGCTTTACGACTGATTTGAAGAAATTGTGACTGGCTAATCTGACTCGCTGATAAAAATACAATTTGGCAAGAATTTGAACTGCCTTTTACAACTTAAAAAAACAAACACAAAACAAACAAACAAAAAAAACAGCTCAACACATATGAATGTATTATGAATTAGTATAATTATTTTTAATTTGTGTCAGCGTAGTTTCTGGCAAGGTCAAACCAGACATAACCTAATAGGTCTACTGCAGGGTTTAATGTTTAGATTTTTTTTCTTAATTCATTCTATTATTATTATTATTATTATTATTATTATTATTATTATTATTATTATTATTATTATTATTATTATTATTTCATGTTATGCTGCATTGTGTTTCCTTGCTGACCCTGGGTGTGTCAGGGTATTACAGTGCAAATGCATTTAGGGGCAATAGGAAAAGTAAAATAGCGCAGTTTATTTTGAATGTTTATTTTCCTAAGAAAAGCAAAACACTCAAAAAGGCTTTTTTTTTTTGCTGCACTTCATTCAAACAATGTCTGAAGAAGAAAATAAATCCTACAGTTGGAACATTCCAGTATTGAAATAAAATAAAGAACTATATACTATATCTATAAACACTAACAATTAATATTTCAGCTAAATATCTTTATATGAAATGTGTTTCATACAACAAGCAGTCAGTCAGCAATGGAGCATTTGTAAAACATATTACAGAGATCCATCCACAGCTATTAAACACTCAACAGTGCTGAATTAAGACATACAATAAATAAATAAATAAATAAATAAATAAATAAATAAATAAATAAATGAGGATCCTTTCGATTAGAACTCTTTGTTTGGACTGAAGACATTGATAAAGTCTTCTAGCCGAAACATTTCTTATTGAATTCTAGTTTCTTTCAGTATTGCTTTGTTACAGAATGTGTAGCATCATATAGTGCAGGGGTTCTCAAACCCGCTCCTCGGGACCCCAGTGTCATCTGGTCTTCCTTCCGAGCTCTCAGTTACTTCACTAAACCCTTAATTGAACTAATAATTCACTTCATGAGGCCTTTTAAATTGTGTTCAGCTCTTAAACACCTGGAGATTTCATTAACTTAACTTCTGCAACTTTTTAGGAGCTGAGAAAAATTAAAAAGGTCTAATCAAGCAAATTATAAGTTGAATTAAGTGTTTGTAGTTAAGTGATTGAGAGCTCAGTTGGAATGAAAACCAGAAGACACATGGGGTCCAGAGGACCGGGTTTGAGAAGCCCTGCAAGAGTGTCTAGAGAAACCTGTCTAACCCGGCATCGCATAGGATCAGAAAAGTGTTCTGCCCAATACAGTGTGCTGCTTGATAGAGGGAACTGCTGTGAAATGTAGTAATGTAACTGAAAAAGGTATAAATGACAAACTAATTTAACACTTTGAAAAACTCAATTAAAATACATACAGTAGGAGTTCTGTTCAGGTACCCTGAAATTTTAACTTTACAAAATTACTTCTTTGTCTGGGACCCCAAAATGATGCCGATACATAATGCTGATATGTAGAGGAGCTGCATTAGACAGGGTTTACTGTGTGTTTGGTTACTGCCTAAATGTAATAAATAAATAATTAAATAAATAACTAAAATGTAATAAAAAGTAAAAAAAAAAATATTTTGTTCCACTTGTATAGTGTTCTGGTTGGGTTCTGTTCCACTTGTATAGTGTTCTGGTTGTGTTCCGTTCCACTTGTATAGTGTTCTGGTTGTGTTCCGTTCCACATGTATAGTGTTCTGGTTGTGTTCCGTTCCACTTGTATAGTGTTCTGGTTGGGTACTGTTCCACTTGTATAGTGTTCTGGTTGGGTTCCGTTCCACTTGTACAGTGTTCTGGTTGGGTTCCGTTCCACTTGTACAGTGTTCTAGTTGGGTTCCGTTCCACTTGTACAGTGTTCTGGTTGGGTTCCGTTCCACTTGTATAGTGTTCTGGTTGGGTTCCGTTCAACTTGTATAGTGTTCTGTTTGGGTTCCGTTCCACTTGTATAGTGTTCTGGTTGTGTTTTGTTCCACTTGTATAGTGTTCTGGTTGTGTTCTGTTCCACTTGTATAGTGTTCTTTTTGGGTTCCATTCCACTTGTATAGTGTTCTGGTTGGGTTCCGTTCCACTTGTATAGTGTTCTGCTTGTGTTCCGTTCCACTTGTATAGTGTTCTGGTTGTGTTCCTTTCCACTTGTATAGTGTTCTGGTTGTGTTCCGTTCCACTTGTATAGTGTTCTGGTTGGATTCCGTTCCACTTGTATAGTGCTCTGGTTGTGTTCCGTGTTGTTTGGTGCTGTTCCTAATAACTGCACACTTGGGTGGGCTGTGAGGCACGAGGAGTGGCTTATTGCTGTTATAACATGACTCTCATGTTTATTCTATAAAAAGAAAACTAAAAGAAACTCTCGATTTGAAACTTGAAATCTAAATGTATTCCATGTATCCTTAACATTGTCGGGACGAACTTGATACTCCTGCATTGTGAATATATGTGTGGAGAAGATAATTTATGTATTTATTATAGTGTCATTTGAATGTATTAAGAAATGAATAAATAAAGCTGCTGACTCGCATGTTGTACACAGATGGGTATGGAAAGTTGATGTCTGGTATTTCTGTTTCCATTACTCAGTAATTGCGCTCTGCACTTTACATTTTGTAGCATTCAAAAGCAATGCCGTAGGATGTTACTCATTCTACACAATACTGCTCACTGCATTTTGTAATGCGCACTGCTGTGTAATTCTAATTACATGATGTTTAATTCCTGTTAGTGTTTGAATAATAAATAGTTTTGAAAATATCTCATACAGATGATAAAAATTAGAAATACGTTGATGTAACAACATCACTGTTCTGGGCATTGTAGAGCTTCTTGTACCATTGCTGCCTTTTATTCTGTCATTCACTTTGCTTCTTTGGACCAAGAGTAACACCTCCGTGTCATTAAGCACTACAGTGTCCTCAGAAACATCCCTTATTGCTGTATTATTGATGCTAAACGCCTGGGCGGAACATTAACTAGGTATCTACAAAGAGCCTCTCAAATATTCTGAACAAGCTTCTAAATATACAAATAAAACTACTAGAACAAACAGAACCATAATTATGAGTTCCAAATATGAAGCATCAAATACATGTCAATTACACTTCCTACAACAGTAAGCCTGTATTTCTCATATTGAATAATTATATATGATGTATGCTTGCTTATCAGGGTTGTGCTGCTTTTCTAGAAAAGTTTAATATTTGTCAGGTACTTTACCTGCTGTAGTGTTATCTCAGAGACTTGGTGGAAACCCTTCTTAGCACACGCCTTATGCAGCGTGTGAACATCATGAAAACATTTCAGTACATGAAATATATATAGAGGAGTTTTACTGCTGATGTTTACTTGGGAAGCTCTGTAATATGATGAATAATACAACTCCATGCAGTGTAAACAGTGTGTGATTATAAACTCGTGTTCTCTCGTGGCAGGACCTGTGCAGACTCCCTTCTCTGATTCCCTTTTCTCTTTTTAAAGGCGGTGATGAACTGAGGCTGGTGGATGGAGGCAGTCCCTGTGCTGGGAGAGTGGAGATTCTTCACGAGGGACGGTGGGGGACAGTTTGTCATCATTACTGGGATGTAGTGGATGCAGGAGTTGTGTGTAAACAGCTGGGCTGTGGATCTTCTGTATCAGCACCAGGCAGTGCTCACTTCGGAGCCGGTTCTGGAACCATCTGGCTGGCTTATGTTACCTGCAGCGGCTCTGAATCTGCCCTATGGGACTGTGGGTCACAGGGGTGGGGTTACGCCTATGACTGCAATCACGCCAGGGACGCTGGAGTGATCTGTTCAAGTAAGAGACACACATTCCATCACAGAACACTTACTCAATATACAGGGGTCAGACATACAGGACCACCTGCCCTCTGTAGCACTCCTCCAATGTGCAGCTCATCACACTGATTTATGTGTCATGCAAATGAAATCCCAGACACATATTCAATAAGTCTCACTTGTGTTGCATGCAAAATCACCACCTCGCTTGATTTTGATGACGTTATAGATGATTTTGTGTCTTAAAAAGCAGAAAAGAAGCCACTTTAAAGTGTATTTGGTGCTGTGGTGCCGATGCGGGGACCAGAATAGTCCTGTACTGGAGTTATAAAACACATCTAGCAAGCCAGGCCATGTGATCAAAGCAACCACTTCTACAGTAAAGCACGTATCAGCAGTGCAGTGTTTCGTATGCTGTTGTGTTTTTACATTAGTATTCACTTGTTTTAGTAATTGTGTTCCCAAGTCTCTATGTTTGTGGGTGTGGTCTGTTTCCTGTCAGAATCCATGTTTGCTAGGGAGAGGCGGGGGCTCAGGATATCAAATTTGCTTTCAATATGTTTAATCGAAACCAGACTTTGTCGTGGACCTATGTTTCAGTTTTGGAACTTGTACATGTTAAAAATAGAAGTGTCACATTTTTAATGGGACGACAACGTGGATCAAAGCTGTCTACGGTCCCTGGTTCACATTCGACCTGGTGTCTCTTTTTGTTCAATACATTGGGAAATGTGGTTATCAAGCTCCTCTACAGGATTAGAAGTAGGTTTCAGGGTTTATTTTTAAATGTATTTAGCACACTGTCTTCACTGGGACTGTTTCTGTCAGGTTCGCTCAGTCATTCAGTTCAGAACATTGTGTGAAAGGTTTGTCAAAATGAATTCATCATAATGCAGCATAATTCCCAGATTCTGATCAAAACCATGAATGCTATCCTAAACCCTTTAAAAATTGATAAAACGATATATGCTAAACCTGATCTTAACAAATGGCACGTGTATGGGAGTAAGTGTAAACGTGTGTACATGTCTGCTGTTTGATGTTATTCATGTTAGAAGGTAGGGCCCTCAAGTGTATGTTTGCCTAGAGTCCAGTGATGGGTTAATCTGGCCCTGTCCCTAGCTCCCTCCATTCCAGCCATGTAAGACTGCAGGACCCTGATTGGTTGACCAACCAATTATTCAATATGGTCATTGATTCAAGGCAGGTGAATATAAAAGGATAGTGTCCTCCTCATGCAGGTGAAGAAGTACACATGAGGCGAGTTGCTGGTCCCTAAATACAAAGTGCTGCAGTCTGTCTGTCTGTCTGCTGCCTGTCTGTCTGTCTGCCTGCCTGCCTGCCCGCCTGCCTGTCTGTCTGTCTGCCTGCCTGTTTGTCTGACTGTCTGTCTGTCTGTGTATCTGTCTGTCTGCCTGCCCAACATGCAGATGTTTTAATGGTTTGCATTTGCCAAGGTAAGAAGATAATAAGAGAAGAAGTATTTTTTTTTTACCCCATTATAAGTGCTCTATGATATGTGCTGCAATGACACAGATAATTGGCCTACCTTACAGTTTGAGTGTGTGCTGTACATTTGGACAATAGACGATGAGGAAAAAATAAACACTATTTAAGGCTACAGTATAATATGCAGCTGTCAGAACTTCTGATAATATAAGGGCACAGATTAATGACATCACACTTGTTTAAAACATTTATTTTTTAAAGAATTTTTTTATTTATTTACAAACTGTTAGTTTGTCATTGCATAGGGGTGACATCTATAGTTTAGGTATATTCATATACTGTGGAGATCAGGGTTCAATACCAGGAAGAAGACCTCATTCTTTATTTATGGTTATAAAAAAATAATATTTCTCGGGCTCAAGCCTCCAAGACAAACTTCTAAATAACCCTGTAAACCCTGTAAATGAAGGGTTTTTTTTTTAGAAAAAATGGTGTGATTTTTATTTACAGTGTCCCTGTGACAGGGTGGACGAGTGGTGATGTCAGGCCAGAAGCAGGAACCAAAACACAAAGGCAGTACTGCAGGTCAAAAAGACGCTGTGCGCTGTTTATTTAAATACAAAAATAAAATAAAAAGTTTAAACACAAAACACTTGCTCACAGAGCAAAAATAAAACAGTGAAACAAAATAATCACAAACACAAAAATAATACGATCCTGGGACAGTTTGGAATCTTTTAAGTTTCTCCCTCTCCACCCCCCTCTCCCCCTCTCTCCCCCCCTCCCCCTCTCTCCCTCTCCCCCTCCCTCTACCCCCCTCCCCCTCTCTCCCCCTCCCCCTGTCCCTCTCCCTCTACCTCTCTCGAACACCCACACCCCGAACATGGAGAGCTTTTACATACAAGAAAAATATCAAGCATATATTCACAGGAAATACAAATGCAACTGTTATCTCTACTACTGTATTTTAAAAGAGGTACATTTATGCAAGTGTATATCCTATTTATAACCTTAATTACTGTCCCCTGAAAAGGGTTAACAGGCCAGCTTTAATAGACATACCATTCTCACAGACGTGCCAATGAACCAATAGTCAGAACTAACAATAATTACTAATAAATGTGAAAATCAAAAATAAATAGCATACTCAACTACTGAAATAGTGAAACTAACTACTACTAATCAAGAAATTAAGTGAATAATAGATACATAAATACATTAGGAAACAAGTATCAAAAACCTGATACTTCTGCAATTATGCTTGTCTAATTAACAAGTTTTACATGATGGAATTCACATTTATTGCATGCAAAATTATCTTCACCATAGATTTAAATCTGCAAACCATTTACAGGTTGTTGCTTTGGCACCAGAGTCTAAATATCTGCAGTTTTATGATTCCAGGTCAAGGAGTGCGGCTCAGTGGTGGCAGCGATCTCTGCTCTGGGAGAGTTGAAGTACTGCGTGGGAGCGCCTGGAACACGGTCTGTGATACTGACTTTGACTGGCAGGATGCAGAAGTTGTCTGTCGGGAGCTGAAGTGTGGAATTCCTAAAGAGGTGCTGGGAGGAGCCCCTTTTGGAGAGGGGCAGGGTAAGGTCTGGTCCGAGGAGATGCAGTGCCAGGGAAAGGAGCCCCAGATCTCTAAATGTTTGACTTCAGCCAGCAAGAAGCAGAGCTGCACACACAGGAACGACGTGGGCCTTGTCTGTTTCGGTGAGTCTATAACTTTGTTTATTAACCCGGGGCCATAAACATTATGGGTGGATATCAAGCAAGTCATTTAGATAAATGTTTCAATGAGAATTCCGTATCAAAATTTTTACAATGTGGACTCTCTGTTTTAGCTTTTTTTCAAGTGTAAAAGAAAGTAAGACATGCAAACTGAAAACTTTTTTTAACCAGACAGCATGTTTATATTACCCCTGTACAGCCTCATTACATTGGTTATCAGTGTGTGAATGGCCTTGCTCTGCCTTATCTGTCTGAACTGCCCTCTCTTTACATCCCTAGCCACACTTTACATTCTCCTGACACAGGGCACTTGCAATTCCTTAGCAAAGGGAGAAAGAGCCTTTTCCTATTATCCTCCTAACCTTTGGAACTCTCTGCTGGCCTCAGTCAGATTTCTCTTGAAACTGTTTTGTGAATTGTGAGCTGCTCTGAGGAGGTCTGTTGGTGTTGCTGCTATTGCTATAAATTGAAAATATATATTTTTACTGTGCTTCTTTTAAAACTGCACAAAGGAGACCTATACAACTAATGGAAGCTCACACCAGGACATATGGAAAGTAATAAATACAGGGAAGCTCAGGGTGCTGAATAGCATTTGAAATGTTTCTCCCCTGGAAAATGTAGGTCCGGGAATGGGTTTTGTAGCATTGTGAGAGGTAAATGCCTGCCAAATTTAAAACTAAAATGCCATTTGAAACTGTAATACATGTCCTGTATATGTCCAATACAATCTCAAGAAGCTTAGCATACCATAAAGCATTTTTATATACATTGGTTAAAATGGAGCCATTACTTTCAATAAAAATTGACCAGTTTTATACCGCTAGCTGAATGCTGCTTCATTTTTGGCAGCCTGCTGTTGATTATATACCGTTTGAGTTGCTCTAGATGAGTGTTACTCTTCAGAAGTCTGTAATTAAAAAAATACTGGCGCATAACTATTAGAAAGCTAAAGATATGCATACCCACCAATCATGCCCTTGCGGCCAATATTACAAGAACATAGCAACCCTTTTGTGATTGATAGCTAGAGTAAACAAACCCCATGTCCTGGTTCTCTGCTTGTGCTGTGCCCTGCTCACACTCTGCTGCCCTGTGTGCAGGGTACACTGAGTACAGGCTGGTGGGTGGCCCGGACTCCTGTTCTGGTCGAGTGGAGCTGCAGTACGATGGTCAGTGGGGGACGGTCTGCGATCGCTATTGGGATCTACAGGACGCCACAGTTCTCTGCAAGCAGTTGAATTGTGGGTACGCTGTATCAGTCCCGGGACAGGCCTGGTTTGGTCAAGGCAGCGGTGATGTACGGGCTGATATATTCGACTGTGATGGCAGTGAGACACACATATCAAATTGCTCCATCTCTGCATGGGGACGAGGTAACTGCACTCATAGCAATGATGCAGGAGTGAATTGTTCAGGTGAGTAGTAATCACTCTAATGGGTGGAAGATTGAATAGGTAACTTAACATCCTATCTGCTAAACATATCTCGGTATTCTAGGTATTCAGATCTTCTACTGCCATCTGATGGGATTGTAAATTAAATCAATTTACTGTTACAGTATTTTTTTATACCCATTAGTATTGATTAACTGTTCCCATATTTGGGGTGTATTAGATGTGTACAGTTTATGATATTTTATATGTTATGTATGCATACAAATAAAGCAAACGGTCTCACATTTAAGCTTATATAGTTAGAAATGCCATTTACACTTTTAATTAAGTTCTCAATTATCCATGTTGGTTCTGAGTTCTAAAGCACCAATACCATTATGAGTTTATTCATTTCTCTATAAAGCTAAATCTCTGAATAGCTTTGAGCTTGCTCCAGGTGGAAGAACAGACAGTGCCCAAACAACAGAATTACTCTGAATCCATGTTTATGTTTTAACTGATTCAACATACAAGATAACAAACTGTAGACTGATGTAGAAGCTGTAGATGCAGTAAATAATGGTGCTGTTCCTTCAGCTCTGACGTGTTTCATTCCCCCCCTGCTCACTCTTATTATCTTCAGGTCCACTGCTACCAGCACAAGCAGGTCGAGTCGGACCTCTACCAGGTAAATGCAACACCAGTAATGAAGGGACCACGCTCTGCTCAGGTTAGTGCAATTCAAACTCTTGTGTTAATAAGTTATGTCAATGTGACTATACTGACATTACTGCCATGGGTACAGTCTGTGACAAGGATTCTTATCTGAAAATCGGCACGCATTATCATAGGGTTATTATTTATATTATTACTAACTGATTCTGTGCCTAAGCTGCAGTGATTGTGTTATTGATGTGTGCTTGTGATTCTGTCCCCCTAGATCACACGGCCCTCAGGCTGGTTGGGGGAGGAGGTGCCTGCGCTGGGAGGGTGGAGGTTTATCACAACGGCTCCTGGGGGACGGTCTGCGATGACTCCTGGGACCTGGCAGATGCTGAGGTGGTGTGTAAGCAGCTCCAGTGTGGGACGGCACTCAACGCCTCAGTGTCAGCCTCCTTCGGCCAGGGGACCGGACCCATCTGGCTGGATGAGCTGCGCTGTCAGGGGAACGAATCGACTCTGTGGGGGTGTGCCTCAGGAGGGTGGGGGCAACACAACTGCAGACACAAGGAGGACGCGGGAGTCGTGTGTTCAGGTACAGGACTGCAATAACTCACTATACCTAACCAACCCGCCGCCAGCCCCCCAAAAAATAAATGCAAAATTCTCATTTAGTATGCTAATGTATTAGTCACTACTGTGCCATCTTACTACTGTGACTCTTTCTGTGTTACACATGACTTTGTGAATCACACCCTTACACTTCAATTCAATAACTGTACCAATAGAAAGCTGCAGCAAAGTAATCACAAACAAAACTCATTTTGTGTCTTCATACATGCACAGGAAATGAAACTACAGGCTATGCTCATTAAAAAAAAAAAAACATTTCCATTCACTGTATGCACATGTAATAATGTAAGTTTGACACACAAAGTGACTCTCCTAGATAACCTCAAGTTGCTTCACAATTGAGTAAGCGCTTCTCCAGATAAATGTAAAATAGATGAAGACGGGTAATTGGTTTTAAAAGAAAGGGAAAAGGCCAGTTGGATAAGACTTTACCTTTCAGTTTAACAGCAGGATTTTGTAAGGTGTTAGTGAGAACTGAAAGATATGAAGGAAGCAATATAAATGAAAACATAAACGCACAACAATGGTTTTAAAATGTTTTACTTGAGCTGTTTGTATTTATTTATTGTGATTGCATTTGTGCTTATTTTGATTGCAATTTCTTTAACATTTCCAATAATTAAGAAATATACCAAGGAGTATGTATGCTCGTCTCCTCCAGGCAGGGGGTAGTTAATCCATTTCATGATTTCACTTTTACTGAAAATCTTTTAATGAAGCAGAAGTTTTGTAATCCGGAATGTTTACATTAACGTATTTCTATTGTTTGTGACACAGAGTTCAAGAAGCTGAGACTGTCTCGGGGCTGTTCTGGACTGGCAGAGGTTTTCTACAATGGCACCTGGGGCAGCGTCTGCTATAACGGCATGGATAAAAACACAGTTAAGATGATATGCCGTGAGGTCGACTGTGGAGAGAGTTCTGAAATATCAATGCCACTTCCAGCATCTAGCACTGCGCGCAAGTGGCTTGATAATGTTAAATGCAGAGGGCATGACTCTACACTGTGGCAGTGTCCATCTTTACCCTGGGGTCAAAACGACTGCCTGAATGATGAGGTGGCTGAGATTGACTGCAAAGGTAAAGATCTCTCTCTCTGTTTTTCTTCTGCTGCTGACCTAATGGCTCAGCAGCTAAACAGCCACCCGAAAGACCACAGCTTTAAATCCTTTTCCAGTGATAACCAGAACATGCCTCCCCGAACACCAGCAATACAACGTGAAGCTGTGTTATTGGAGGCACTGCTCTTTCTAAGAGGGGTCTAGTTGATATCTCCAACCCTAGAGCAGCAGATACTGAGCCCTGACCAAACTTACTGTAATACCCACCACACTGGAGAGGCCAGAGCAGGGCTGTGCTCAGCTACAGTGTTATTTGTTAATTGATTTAGTTATTTAATCAGGATTAATGCACTACGTATTCCAGCTTGTAAACTCATTCCTTCAGTATGAGTTTACAAGATGAAACTTTAGGGATACAAGTTGGCATACTGCACCTGTGAGCTTCCCTGTGGACATGTCTCCACTATACTCACCACCAAGAGACACAAAACATACCCATGCTTTAGCAGTGTGAATAAAACACAATTTTGTCGTTTGTTTTTAACAGTGGAAAAGAAGCCAACTGTCTCCAGCATACCCAAGAACTGCTCTGAAGACCTCACTCAGGAGCACTGCTCAGGTGGGTTCGTATTTCATTGACTTGACCCTTGAGAATTATTAGATTCATACTAACTGATATCACACATAGAAATATGCAATTGTAAAAGTAATGCATACAATTAGTCATTTTACAGAGACATACTGTATTAAGTACAGGTAGGGAAGGGTATCCAAACATGTCAAAGATGTCTTATTCCTACACAGTTGTGAATTGTTACCTGTTTACCGTTCATTTGAGCCAAATTTGTAATTTTCTGCTGCAGTGCTGATTAAAATTAGCGATCTCATAGTTTCCAATAGTAAAGAGACTACAAAGCAGGACAACTTATAACAGACCTTAAGGGAAAGGTATGTGTCTTTTTTTATAAGTGAACAATGGAACAGTGCATTCCTAGATGTGAATACCAAGCCTACCTCTAATAATCACACAGCAGCCTCTGTGCTGAACTGATTCAGTAAGCCCTGCTGTTTTATTCCAGAGCCAGCAGAGCTGAGGCTAGCTGGAAGCTCAAGTCCCTGCTCCGGACGGGTGGAGGTGCGGTTCGAGGGGTCCTGGGGGACAGTCTGCGATGACTCCTGGGACCTGAAGGACGCCCAAGTGGTCTGCAGACAAGTAGGCTGTGGGGCAGCAGAGAGCACAGGGGGTGGTGAGGCTATGTTTGGACAAGGGAATGGCATCATCTGGCTGGACGAGGTCAACTGCAGGGGCAGCGAGATGCACCTGTGGGACTGCCGGCGCTCTCAACTGGGACACAATGACTGCTACCACAAAGAGGACGCATGGGTTACCTGTGCAGGTGAGAGAGGGGGTTATCTGAGCAGGGGAGATGGGGAATTAGCTGTACTGGGGAGATGCTCTGTTGTGTTTGGCAGGGAGTACTTGCTTACATTGCAAATATTAAGACATTTCATTTTGTTTTACTTCAGACTACACTCTTATAAACATAAACACAAAAGCACAGCTCTAGGGGGAAATGTTTCTTATTGTGTAGCGTTCTGAATTTGGGAGTCATGTGGATAAACGAAGGGAGGCCTCAGTTAGGGCTTTCCTATGTAAGCAATGTGAATACAGCTTTTTTGCTTCATTTACAGTACATTACCCAACTGTTTACAGAAGTGTCTGTCTGTCCTCCTCTCCAACAGAAGCCTCTCCATCCAGGCTGCAGCCACAGAGAGACATGACCATCCCATTGATAGCCTGCATCGTGCTGGGAGCTCTGCTCTTTGTGGTGTTGGTCCTGTTAGCCGGGCAGCTGCAGCACAACAGGATGCTGAGGAGAGGTAGGGAACAAATCCCTTTAAAGAGATGCAAGCTCAGGAAGGTGACACACTCAGGTCCTAGTGCGCTGTTCTAGGTTTGTATTTAGTAATGCCCTACACCAGCATTTTAAATCTGCAGTGCTTTCCAGACAACACAAATGCACTACCCAGATCCTTTATAGCAGCGATCCTTGTTCTGTGCATCTCAGATGACAATTTATAAATCATTCTCTTCTATTAATGATCTGGTTAGAGAAAAAGCTTGTATTGACCCTCATGTGGGATACCAGGCTGCTGCAGTAGGGGCAGCAGAGGACACAATCTTGACAAGTTCTGTCATTAATTAAAGAGCTGTTAAAATGGCAGTTTTAAATAAAGAAACAAAATGGTGTTCATGCACTGTGGATCACTGAAGGCTGTGCTGTTCAGTACAGTGTGTGCAGAGCTGTGTCACTGTGAATAAGAGCCTGTTTCCTCCCATAGGGATTGCTGAGGAGCTTGACCCCTTCCATGAAGCCGTTTACGAGGAGATTGAGTACAAACTGGCCAGACAGGGAACCTATGATGCGCCCAGGAGAGGTGAGTAAGAGGGGAGTTGGAGTGGAGAAAGAGAGAGCCAACACACACATCACACTGCCACACAAACCACAAACATGACTCAAAGCAGCAGACTTGTAAACCTCTCATCACAGGAAACACTACAAAGAGTGCGAGACAGACAGGAACAGAGCAGCAAACAGTAGATAATATGTAGTTACTTAGGGTGTAGATCACAAAACCACTGTTTAATTTCCTATCCTGAATTCAGTAATCCAAACATTGAACAACAGCTACAATAGTAGTCAGTGTGCAACAAGTAGCAGGTAGTGAATTTGCAGAGTGAAAGCAGGCAGCACTAACCCTGTCTCCTGTTCCAGGGAGTTTCCTTTCGGATGAGCTGCCCTCTGACTACGATGATGTGGAGGACAGTGAGGGGAACCCCATCCCAGGTAAGGGGGGCTGTGTTACAAACCTATGAAGAAACAATTCTCTTACCTGTATCACCGATTCTGTTCTCTGTCTGGTTTAGGTGAAGCAGTGCTCTTTCTGGTCTGTAACACTAATGCTGTTCTCTGTCTCTTTTAGGTGAATCGATGCCCTCTCTGGAAGGAGAGACCCCAGGGTACTATGACGATGCCGTCCCTATGAACAGTAACCCAGAAGATTTATCAGGTGAGTTCTTGCAGACAAGCCCTGTAGAGAAGCCCTGCACCAAACCCAGTCTTGGAGAAAGTAAATGTATTCAATCAGGTTCCTAATTTAGCTCATGTCTGTCAAACCCTCAGTCACTGCATCTTGTTTGTGCAGGTAAGTCCCAGGACTGTGCAACATCCCCCGCCATGCCCGTTGATCAGTAGAGTGGGTTTGATTCTAGGTTGCAAGTAGTTTTTCTGCATTTGATGGGTCAGTCTTAATGTTATGTAAACAGTTTTATTTAGCACTGTGAACCCTGTAACTCTGTTAGTGGACAATAGGAGGGAGTTAATATGCTGTGGGTGAAAGCAGGTCAAACTTCAGAGCTAACCTTGATTCCTGTTCCTAGGGAGTTTCCATTATGACGAACTTCCCTCTGGCTACTATGATGTGGAGGACAGTGAGGGGAACCCCATCCAAGGTAAGGGGGACTGGAGTCTATAGTGGGGAGGGATTGGGATGGCCCCTCAGATATCCTGCCCCGCTTCAGCACAGCACACCCTACTGCCCAGGAGCAGCACGCTGTGGGGGAGCCTGTAACTGCCCCACTCCCACCTCATCCAGCAGGTGTCGCTACCAGGCAGTGGAGTTTGAGAAGTTCTGAATCTCTCAGAAACCACCCATGGCACTCTAATCACACCCATTGCTTCAACCAATCCCTGACCCCAGATCTGTGTGAACCCTCCCACTGCGTAAACCCAACCAGTCCCTGATTGTGTGTGTCTCTCTTTGGCAGGTTTTCCCCTCACTCCCCCTGGAGAGGAGAATGCCCGGGCCGCACTGCCCCCTGAAGAAGGACCCGCTGCACCTGACAGGACTGACTACGATGATGTTGGGGAGGAGTCTCCAGGAGATGGTGGGGCGCTGTGAGGCTGGCAGTGTGTCTGGGAGGAGAATAGAGGGGCAGCTGGAGCCCCCTAAAGTTCTAGAGCTGTAAGAGCGCCATTAACTGTAAACCTGCCAGTTTCACTGCAGTTCCAGCCGCCTTCTGGGATTTCACAGTGAAACTCCATTGGCTGAATATTTAGCAGGCTTCTCATAAAAGTGCTTCATGTCAAATATGAATTTTTCCCTTTATGCTGCAAAATTGCATTTTGTTAGAAACAAGCATCAAATTAGGAAACCATGTCGCGAATGCTAACTGAAGCAACCTCAAAGATCAGTATTTTATATATATATATATATTTTTTAAAAATCATTGTTTCTGGCTACCAAAGTAACTGAAACAGTTCAAAATGTAACTAATAGCCATTGGGTGGGTTTTGTGAAACACATTGTTATATCAATGGTTTTTGTGTGCACCCCCATCACAATTATGAAGGTATATACAGATTTCCAAATTTAAAGGAGATTCGCTTGGCAGTCTGCTGTCTGTGTATTTTGTGTCCATTTTTTCTAGCAATGTCTCTTCTGGTCAGGTTTTCTTTTAAATCCAGTCTTTAAATACAGATTGTGTTTTAATAGGGGTCTGTGTTCCCTCTTTCAGCCTGTAATTGTGGTGGTGTGCAGTTTCAAAGGGGATCTGGTTTGAAAATGGATTGTTTTGAAATTCTGTTGTAAAGTTTGGATTTACAGAATTCCTGCAGCCCAACTCTTGATAGTTACGCTGTTTGTAATTCATTTGGAGCTTGGTGTGCAGATAAAAAATGATGTCTATATTAAAATGTTAGTTTTTTTTTTATTTGAATATATGTATTCTGTTTTAATGTACCATTTCTAAACGTATAGCATTTCTTGCAGAGTGTGCAATGGCTTGAAGGCTGTATTCTATTTTTAAACAATAAAGTCTAATTTATCATCTGGCGGATGGCGTGTGTTTTTGTTGTAAAAATGGTTAATGTAATACACAGAGAATGTATTCAAGGTTCCTTTAACTGTACTTACTATGTATGTGCAACAGCCTGCAAAAAAAGGCTGCATTGTCACAAAAAATAACTGGCCAAAGGTTTTGCATCATCCTACAGAATTAACTCATTTTGCTTCAGAAAGTCGAATGAAACCTGCTGAATAATCTTATGTTGACATATTGACTTGCATACCACTTTGTTGTTTTCAATATACTCAAGTCTCAGTTCTAAAATTCAAGGTGATGCAAAACCTTTGACCATAGCTGAACATTCACTGAGCAAGTTTCACCGATACCTCTTTCCCTGACAGAACATTTTATGAGACAACCTCTCTTGTTGAACACTTTATTACTGGAGCTCTGGCATAACTGGCTGACCCGCTGAATTACCAACTGAAGAATCGAGGGTGCAGCTTTAAAGATACAAACTTGAGTATTCACTGGCCCTTCCTATGTTAAACACACAACAGGCTAAATATTTCCTTAGGTATGGTGACACGTCATAACCCTCGGTCTCTGGTCATGTGTGAAAGCAGTTTTGATCTCACTGGGAGACTAATCGTGTGAGATTGAGAAGAGGCAAGATTTCAATTTAAAAAAATGTCAGCTCTGAAGATGTAACAGGATTTCTAAATGCATACTATGATCTTTATTGCAATATAATTTATTAGTACACAGTTATTTGTAAACAAGCACGAAAATGTTTTTTGGGGTTTTTTAAATATCCACAAGCTACTGTTTCTCAAAGGGTTTTCTGTCCGGATAGATGAATATTTGAATGCTTTTCAGTTATGATTACACAAAGATTTGAACAGAACAATATAAAGTTGCTTTTTCTTTTTTCTGCGGCAAAGCATAGAAAAAACTCTCTACGTTGGCAACCAAAATCTAAACTCAAGGATCCACCTGTTTATCTTATTTTATATGCTATATTCCTAGGAAAACGCATGTATTAAATGATGTATTTTATAAACACAGCAGGCGAGTGTTTAATATGTTTAAGACACAAAATAATGAATTACCTTGACAAAGCAGACATGAAAACATGTTTTTTTTTTCTTTTGAGTATAGTTTGACACACGTGGACATATATAGGTGAGCTTTATGAAAATCTAAAGCCTTACATATAGATGGAATACACACCTTTACTATAGACGAGCTCTTAGGTATATTTTAGGAAATGTAAACGTTACAGCAGCCATTGTACAAGTCAGATATTAGAAAGAGATAGCGAGGCTGCCTTGGTGTCCAGATTAGTAATGATAAACACAGAGTGGTTAAGTGCTTGCACACACATGAAGCCTAACACGACAGTCGCCGCATGACATATTAATAAATTAATGAATTGTCTTTTTTGCATTCATTACCGTGTACCTATCACATTAACAAATGGAAACAGCATTAATTAAATGCAAACTTTCTTCTTGAAGTGGAATTTAGGATCACCGGGAACTAAAATATTCCTTTTTATGAAAAAAAAAAGACTTCAGAGAAACAAGATTTCAAATCGGTTTTGAATACTAATGTGAAATATTACAATGTTCTTGCTAGCGCTCAGTCCACAGGCGTTTGTGTCCCTGTGAAAGTGCTTCGTTGGGCTGCTTTTATTCTCTGCAATGCTACCTTTGCTCGAGGCAAACTGTGCTCTTAATAAGCAGGTATACTTCTTAAAGGCTCTAGATTAACTAAATTGAGTTTTATGAAGGTGGTCCTAGATCTACAGCGATGGCCGAAAGTTTAGCATCACCCTATAGAATTAACCAATTTTGATTCATAACGTCGAATGAAACCTGCTGAATAATGTTACGGTGACATATTGAATGACATAGCGTGTTGTAGTTTTCCATATACTTAATGAAAAAAATGACAAATTGAAAAATGCGACATTTTGAAATCTAACAGTACTACTATTTTTCCGGTAGACTTTATTTGCGATATCATTTTGTTGTTTCTTTGATTACATGATGTTAAATAAAATATCAAAATGATGTTCATAAAGTTGTATTTTTTTATTTTGAATTATGTCTCAACCCCCCGAATTTGAGGTGATGCAACACTTTTGGCTGTAGCTGTAGGCGTGTTGTGCCGCTCTGGAGCTGCATACAAAGGGTGGTTATACAATGTAACACTTGAAAGGGTGGTGGGTGAAGCCAAAACAAAAAAACACACAGAGCAATGAAAATTGGAAAACCAACGGTGGATCATAAGAGTGATTAGCGGCTGTCGAACATTTTCTAGCAAACTCTCTTTGAGGTACTTGGGTCTCCCGTCACACTGTAGGTGCAAAAAGCAAATTACTAACCATATCATTAAAAATACACCAAGATCTTTAATTTTACTCTTCTGTAAATTTCCACAGCAGTGCTAAGTCTATGAAGCCGTTGTAATACCCAATTCTGTATCCCTACTTCTCTATGCCCTGTCCATCACACAGCAGAGCCTTGTCTGTACAGGGCCGGGGCGGGATCAAAAGCTGTATTGCATTTGCAGACATGCCTGTACTGTAGGATGCTTTCAACATGTAAGATACACACCAGGTTATATAGGCCAAACGTAAAACCAATCAAATTAGTTTTTTCTTTCTTAAAGGGCCAGTGGCCTAACCCTGTGAATTCTAATAAAACTGTCCCACTGGCATTTCCGCCCTACAATACACACTTCGGACTCCATTGTTTACCAGCACTGTAGATGATCCTGAAAGTGTGATGTACTGCACCTGCCAGCAGGGGGGGTGCTACATCACAATTCCATACAAACAAGCTCACAAGTCAATTAATTCGAAGGCATTCTTGTAATAAGTGTTAGTGTGCTGCTGTTCTATTTTTTTGAAATATTTTGGGGTTTTGAATTCCAGTGGTGTTGCTGGACAACACAATAAATAAAATAGGAGTTACAAACCCCCTTTTCTGCCATGTATGGACAGGATAAGGTTACTATAAGGTCAGTTGAATCAAACAGCTTTAAAGTAATGGCAAAACTAAGGTCTAGTGGCCCCCAAACCATTCTAAAGTCAAATATGAGCCTAGTTATTATACTCATAAAGCTAAGGGGAACCCTCACATTGGTTTTTTTGACCCACTGCTATTGGATGAGTACCTCTTTGATAATGCACATTTTAAACATTTTGGAGAAAAGGTGATTTTATAAATGTCCCCTTCCTGCTGACATTAAGACGGCCTGAGCAGTAGGTCTGAGCTGTGGAGAGCCCATTCCCTTTGTATAATGGGGGGGAGCAGTGGTAGCCAGAAAGGTATCCTTCCTTAGTGGATCGCAGTTGGCTGCAGAACTCCTGGCGACTGTCCCTGTTGGTGGAAATGGGGGGTGAGGCTGGGGTCAGGACTGGTGGTAAGTATAGAGGCAGGTATGCTGTTTGGAGGAAATAATGAAGGCGCAAGCCCCTTTCACACTAACGCTCCTACCCCGGTCCCAACCTGGGTTCTGGCTACCCGGGTCACAATACCACGTACCCTGGGTCGGCAGCGACCCACCTCAGGATGTGGGTCGACACACTTTGACTCGGGTTGAGCGAGACAAAATGCATGATGGCTGTTCGTAAGCCAACGAAGCAACAAACAGCCACGCCTGCGTGAAGGTTTCACTTCCGCAAGCAACATTTCTGTTTTTTCTGTTGAACAATATTTTTGTTGACTGAGACACCCCATGAGCCAGATTGCAGCAGGGATGAACATTTGCCTGACGAGTCAATCCAGTGAAGCTTGGATGGAAGCTGCTTCTTGGGCATTGCGTGCGTGCATTTACTTGCTTCTGTCACCCAGGTCGACCCTGATTCTTCAAAAACCAGTGTGAAATCACGTAGCCCACCCGCGTGACACCAGGTCACAACCCGGACAGAGCATGCCAGTGTGAAAGAGGCTTTAATGTACTAGGGGAACAGCGACTGCAGACATCAATTTAACATACAACTGTGTATAAAACATGAAACAAAGCATTTTTTTCTTCAAAGAAAAATAATAAAATAATAGTTAATAAGCAAATAACTTGAAATAGCACCAGCCAACACAGCAGAATTTTATACTTCGTCGTTCAATTCTGAGGTTCTGTAAGTCCCCTCTCCTTAGATGTTGTCACTACAGATTGGGAGCTTACAGCTCTCATCTTCACACCAGCCCGAGACCAAGAGCTGCGCCGACTCTGTGGTTTGTACAGAATCTGAAAAACAAGCAGCTGTGTGACGTGAAGCTGTGGTCGTCTGTGTGCTGAAGCTGCTGATAACTGCTGCACAGGGTAACAGCACAGGGAGACAGTGTAATGAGAGTATTAGTGCTTGACAAGATGCAGACATGTACCTTCTTCTCATGAAGATACAGCGCTGGGTGATGTATATGGAGTGCTTTAATGCTCATTAAGATCCTGTAGAGCCTTATATCAATATTATCATAGGAATCATTAAACTATGAATGAAAAGCAATGGTGAACTGTATTTTCAATGGTAACAAGATACACCTCAATTTCCCAATGGGACTTTTACCATGTATAATACTAACTATCATACATACAGAAATGTTCCAAAAACCAATGCATTTGCTAGTGGTATACTATACCATTATAACATTGCTTTGGCAAACCAAGCTCTCTGATTGGCTGAAAGGCCTGTACAACTCTCCTAACAATGCAGAGCTGAGGAGGCAGGTCCAAAGGGGCACTTAACCTAGAAGAAGATCAAAGTGAGTCTGTTAACAACTGTGAAAAGTGTAGCACCGCCATCTGGTTTTCTCACTGCTGGTATTGTAGGCTTTAATAGTATTAGTTATACTGCCTCAGTTCTATATGAATTCCTAATCCGTACATAACACAGAATACCTACTGAGTACAGGATCTGTAAATGCTGCCAAAACCACACTGTGTGTCAGAATAGGGCTCTAACCACAGCCAAGTGTTCAGAAGTCATCGACTTGAAACAGAAACAGTGGCATGTAGCTATCGATAGTTTATTCATTTCATGTGGATTCTCATTACACTGTGCACTTGTAGTGGAGCATTTGCTATGTAGGGGAGTTAAGTTTCAGTCTTTAAATGTATTATTTGCATATGTGGCCCATTGCTGACAAGACTGAAGAAAGAAACAGCTGCAGCTGAGAGCACTTGCCAGAGGAAGCAGGAAAAACCTTCTCTATGTTTATTTTATATTTAAAAAAAAAAAAAAAGTCAGAAAATTGAGGGAAACTTTCTTTTCAAAATGCATTTTTGTTTTTCACAATGATTAAGTAGGCTTTAAAAAAATCATCTAGATTTTAAATGTTACATAATAAAAATAAGGGTGATGTTAATCTTGTTTAAGAAGATATTTATAAAAATATGAAAATGCGATTTTTTTTTGTTAAACAGATTAATATCAGCCCCTGTGGTATCACACCTGCCCTGCTTTCCTTCACTTTCTCTGTCTCTCACTCCTGATATATTGAGATGTTGTGGTACTTTGCTTTGCAAAGCTTTTGATGTCAAAATTCTTGCATGCTTGCAACCCTAACCTCGTTCACATCTAGGTTATTTTAGACGAGACCCACCACGGCGATGAGTTCAGAGATAGTTTGCGGAATAAATACTTCATTTGCACATTATTTTTGTATCATTTTGCAAAATGAACCCTTGACATCCCTTTCACTCATTTCTGGATGTTTGCATTGTTTAGACTTTGCAATATTCTTAAAGGACTCGGATGTACCGGTAAGGTCTTAAAGGAATTGGATGTGAGGAAACTAAGCAAACAAAATATGACAAGTTAGAAGGAAAGAAAAAAAGATAAAGCTGCAGAATTTTTAAAAAGTATTGATTTGCAGTGGAACATGTTCAGTAAAGCAAAAACTGAAAGTGATGCTTCAATAAAGGCAAGTTATGTTGTATTGGAGTTTATTGCGCAATAGTCAAAGCCTTTTTCAGAGGGTGCTTTTGTAAAAGACAGTGTGCCCAATATTGATCAAAGGGCAAGGCACTAAAATTAAGGCACAGGTTGTTTCAAACCACCCAGGTGACCTGCATTTCCCGGGTCAGAACCGCAGACCCAGGCCCGCAACAGTCATTTGCACTTCTGTGTAAGATCACTGTTTGGGCAAGGCAAAAAAATTGAAGTTTGTCATTATCAACATGTGATTGTATGTTCATTTTATTCATTGATGGGTTCTTAATTTGCCTAAGGGGTGATAAGTGGGAGCAAACAGGCACAATCAGACTTGTGTAATGTGATTCATGGGAGCCTGCAGAGTCTGCTGAATCTGTAGCAGCTGCGGCCTCCAGACTCGGGGGTTTCAATGTCAGCATTTTTACCTGATTTCTTTTTTCATCTTTCCTTTCCATTTATTACAATGAAAATACTGTCTCAAGAAATGGACTGTCAGTCAGTAATCTGTAACACGGGAATACCTGTCCATGCCTGAATTCCGAGATAACGTTTTCCTTCAAAAGGCTTCACTGGACTTGCTGACCTCAGCACCATGTTACTGGATCCTCAGCTGATGCACTATCCTTGCACTATTGCACTACAATTAGGTCATTGTAGATACAAATGGTCTTCATCCTAAATTGTTTCTTCTTATCTCATAGTGCATCTAGTTGTATTTACACTTACTGTAAGCTACACTGTATTTAAATATTGTATTAGCACTGTAACCTTGCATTGCCAAATAAACTAATAATAATAATAATAATAATAATAATAATAATAATAATAATAATAATAATAATAATAATAATAATAATAATAATACCTCAGGTACTTTAGGTATTTTCTATTTACTGCTTTGTAATCAGTGACTAATTTTTTTAATTTCTCTATACAGGCAAAAAAATAAACGCATTAGAGCCCTTCCAAGCACCACGTGATGTGGATGTGACAGACGCCTCTGTGAGAGATGCCATTTCAGAGGAGGAAGGCTGTAATTCTACCAGCAGTAAAATGAATAAAGAGATTCTGCAGTGAAAAAGCTTTTACTGCTTGAGCCACTAGGGGACATGCTGCTCCTCATTAAAAAGTTTGTTTCGTGCCATGTGGGCTTCTGAATCGCTGGCTGTGGTTAGAGCCCTATTCTGACACACAGTGTGGTTTTGGCAACATTTACAGATCCTGTACTCAGTAGGTATTCTGTGTTATGTACGGATTAGGAATTCGTATAGCAGTGGGGCAGTATAACTAATACTATTAAAGCCTACAATACCAGCAGTGAGAAACCAGAGGGCTGCGCTACACTTTTCACAGTTGCTAACAGATTCACTTTGATCTTCTTATAGGTTAAGCGCCCCTTCGGACCCGCCTCCTCAGCTCTGCATTGTTAGGAGATTTGTACAGGCCTCTCAGCCAATCAGAGAGCTTGGTTTGCCAAAGCAATGTTATAATGACACAGTATACCACTGCTAAATGCATTGGTTTTTTGGAACATTACAGTATGTATGATAGTTAATATTATAAATAGAAAATGTCCCATTGGGAAATTGAGCTGTATCTTGTTACCATTGAAAATACATTTCCCCATTGCTTTTCATTGATAGTTTAATGATTCCTATTATAATATTTGTATAAGTCTCTACTGGATCTTAATGAGCATTAAAGCACTCCATATCATCACCCAGCACTGTACCTTCATTAGAACTAAAAGATCCCATTCTCAGCTCTCTGCATCTTGTCAAGCACTAATACTCTCATTACACTGTCACCCTGTGCTGTTACCCTGTGCAGCAGTTATCAGCAGCTTCAACACACAGACAACCACAGCTTCACGTCACACAGCTGCTTGTGAAGATGAGAGCTGTAAGCTCCCAATCTGTAGTGACAAGATCTAAGGAGAGGAGACTTACAGAACCTCAGAATTGCCTGCCTCTATACTTCCCACCTGTTCTTACCCAAGATTTACCCCCATTTCTGCCAAATAGGAACAGTCACCATGGTGTAGACCAGATCAGATAAGTAATTTTTTCTTAATTATTGCAATGTCAGCCTTGTTACCAAACAAGTAACAGAAACTACTGCCTATATAACCTGGTGTGTATCTTACATGTTGAAAGCATCCTACAGTACAGGCATGTCTGCAAATGCAATACAGCTTTTGATCCCGCCCCGGCCCTGTACAGAAAAGGCTCTGCTGTGTGACGGACAGGGCATAGAGAAGTAGGGATACAGAATTGGGTATTACAACGGCTTCATAGACTTAGCACTGCTGTGGAAATCCTAGGTTTCAATCACACAAAAACAGAAGACATCCCAGAAGAGATACGCAATGCAAGAGTATCGAAACCGAGGCCTTTAGGCAGAGTGAAGCCTGGCTGGGGTCCGAACCCAGAGCTCAGAGATAACTACTAAGTTCCTTGCTCTCTGCACCCAGCTTTCTCAAGCTTTTCATAAACACAAATTTAAAAAAAAAATGTTTTTTTTTCTTTGTCTAAATTTCAGATCTCTCCCCCTTTCTTCCGTATCGTGTGTTTCATCACCTCTGGGCGGTCTGGGAGGAAACAGTGATGTATTAGCGATATATATGGATAGAACTGAAAAGAGCCCTCTGATTTGTCAACACACCTGTTTGAAATCTTCCTGTTTTCTGTCTCAAAAAGGCCATGCTGAGTGTGATTGGTGGGGTGGGGGGGCTGTGTTTCTGCTGGTGTTGTGGGGCGTTGAGCACCCTCTCAGTTGCTGTGTTGGCTCAGGGGGTTATGCACGGGTCTTGACTTCGCTCAGAGGAGGGTTCATCTGTCCTGATAACAATGGAGAGCTGCATGCCCATCTTCTGTCTCACTGTCCTGCTTCTGCACTCACCAGCCAGTAAGTTCCACGCTGTTATTTCTTTACAGCTTTTTAATGAAGTCGGTTATTTATTCTGAGACAGGGAGTCCAGTTCAGTGGTCCAGGGACTGAGTGACTTGGTGGGTAGAACTGCCCATTAGGATGCTTGCCTTTCAAGGCTGTTTTTATTGATTGATTTATTGAGTTTGTTAACTGGGATAGAACTGTAGAGGTACAGATTCTGGAGGCTGGGTTCCACCTGCAAACCTGCCTAAACCCAGCCTAGGTGAGGGGATACTGGTGTTCAGGTGGACACAGTAACTTCTCAATGCAGTAAAATGGGATCTAAAATACTGAGTATATATTGTGCAAGTTGAATTTGTTTCACTGTAAAGAAAGTCCCTGCTCAAGCACAGTGTATTTCCAGCTGTGTTGCATTGCAGAAATAACACTTCATGGGGCCACGGCTGTGTCTGCTGGTGAGCCTGCAACTTCACAAAGATGTAACTTCTAGATTATAGTGTGTTAATCTACCAGAATAGTCAGGCAGTGCTGCTGTTGAACTGAAGAACAAGTTGTACTGCAGCAGTTTAAAATGTTAAAAATTGAATTGTAACATTGAGAGCGATTTGTTTAAGCTGAATTGTATCTGATGTCCCTTAATTTAAGTGGTCTATTATTAAGTTGTATTTATTATTATTATTATTATTATTATTATTATTATTATTATTATTATTATTATTATTATTATTATTATTATTATTATTTTACATGGTGAATGATCATTTTATTATGAACTTCAGTGTTTTACAGTCTTATTATTCACGGTGCTGGCGCACGACCCGTCTACATTATGTCTTATGGTGTTCATTTGTATATCTTGTATTGCTGCAATTTTCTCACTGCTGCTTCCTCAAATTGTCGTTTTTGTGGATTGATTTGTTTTGTTGAAGGAGTTGCATCCCAGTGAGATTTGTCTGATTGGTAACATTTTGAAATCAATCAAAACCGTGTGATGAGATACAGTACTGGAGCGGAAAAAAACAGGGCTCCTCTGCTCATGTTTATGCCCTGGTTATTCAGTGTGTGTTTGTGATTGATAGATAGCTGTTTAATTTTATGACGGACAACGTCAAGTTTAATTGACACGCTGGTTGAGATAATAAAAAATGTTTTAAGCGATCTTACACATCCATAAGTACGTAATTCTCTCTTTCAAATCTGGCATGTGTAATGTGCAGTGTAATCTTGTGTGCTTGTATATCAGTGATCTCGGAGCTGCTGGTTTTATTCACCCAGGTGCAGATGTTGGGTTTATTTCTAGCAGAGAGCTGTGTCAGGGTTCTTAATCATCAATGTGGAAGAATAATATTTGAAATGTACAGGAAAATATGAAAATGATTTAACAAAAAAAGACACACACACAAAAAAAAAACATTATACTGATGGATCCGTTTATAAAAAATGGCAGAGGAAATGTTGGTTAATAGAGTGTCAATATATAAAGATAAAACGTCAGGTAGGCGAGGTTGTGTAAGGAGATATTTCTGCTCGTATTAAGGTTTGATTTCTCTCAAATCAGCAATACGAGGGAAGATGAAATAATCTTTACTTCATTGATTCTATTTTCTTTTTTTAAAATCACATTATAGTATTTTTAAAATGTCCCCAAATATAAATATGAATATTCCCAATACACTTTTATTTCTCCAGCCATAGTTTTGTTTTCAGCATTTAAAATATGGTAAGAATCTAATGTTACTGCTGATAACTTTCTGCATCGTTGTTTGTTTCTACACACAGAAGCTCCTTTCTACCTGAACAATATGCGTGTTATAACAACAGTATATGAGCAGGGAAGTGTTTAGTATAAATTACTGCTTAATCAAAACTAATAATAATAATAATAATAATAATAATAATAATAATAATAATAATAATAATAGCACACATTGTACCGTTACAGTACCTATTTAATAATCTTTGTCTCTCATAATGTAAATGCAGTTTCACAGATCCACAACAGATTGTATCGATAAATGACTGAATAAGGCTGACTTCACAAATACATAATTTCACATAATTTAAATAAAAGACCTAGTTGAAAATAACGCGCACGTGCAATAGCCAGTTGTCTTTGTTAGTCGAGCTCGAAGAATGCATTCTATTTTAATCGTAACTGCACGATTTTTCATTTGTATGTGAAGTCAACCTTATGCAATAATTTATAGATTAAATCTGTTGCATTTCAATTTTAATATTTTTATACAAGTATATTTTTATGTGCTATTATTATTTGTATTACTTATTAGTAATACTAATACAATGAATCATCATGTTGAAAATGACATAGAGGTCTCATAGACCCATCTCAGCCCCAGGACTATTTAGTATCAAGATCAGTATGTTTTTCCAAGGCAGTATAATGTTTATTTTTTTTTGTTCATTTAAATATTTCCTGTACATTTCAAATATTATTCTTCCACATTGATGATTAAGAACCCTGACACAGCTCTCTGCTAGAAATAAACCCAACATCTGCACCTGGGTGAATAAAACCAGCAGCTCCGAGATCACTGATATACAAGCACACAAGATTACACTGCACATTACACATGCCAGATTTGAAAGAGAGAATTACGTAATTACCAGAAACAATATTTTTTGCTTTTGCTTCAGGTACATTTCTTATATTGGTATATCTATATTAAAAAAAAATAGCGGGAATGTTACCCAGTACAGTTGAATTTAGGTTTTACGACTGATTTGAGAAAATTGTAACTGGCTAACACGACTAGTTGACAAAAATTACATTTAGCTGAAGATTTTAAACTGACTTTTTCAACTTAAATGTGGCAAAAAAAAAAAGAAAAACAGTTCAACACATATGAATGTATTCTGAATGTTTAAATTATTTTTAATGATGTCAGCAATGCTACTAGCAGGGTGCAAACCACTGGTCTAAGGGTTTGGCTAGCCCGGTCTCGTGCTGTGACATCTGTTGAATTACAGACAATCTATTGTATTCCACACACAATAATAACAATAATAATAATAATAATAATAATAATAATAATAGCAGATAAATATACCTGTATAATAATCTCTGTCTCTCATAATGTAAATGCAGTTTTACAGATCCACAACAGATTTTATTTTTAAATGACTGATTAAGGTTGACTTCACAAATACATAATTTCACATAATTTAAATAATAAAATAAAATAAAATAAAATAAAAAAACGTGCACGACCAATTGTTAATCGAGCTCAAAGAATGCATTCTATTTTAATCGTAACTGCACGATTTTGTATTTGTAATATGTGAAGTCAACCTGATTCAATCATTTATAGATGAAATCTGTTGTGGATCTGTAAAACTGCATTTACATTATGAGAGACAGAGATTATTATACAGGTATATTTATCTGCTATTATTATTATTATTATTATTATTATTATTATTATTATTATTATTATTATTATTATTATTTCATGTTATGCTACATTGTGTTTCCTTGCTGACCCTGGGTGTGTCAGGGTATTACATTGCAAATGCATTTAGGGGCAATAGGAAAAGTAAAATAGCACAGTTTATTTTGAATGTTTATTTTCCTAAGAAAAGCAAAACACTCAAAAAGGCTTTTTTTTTGCTGCACTTCATTGAAACAATGTCTGAAGAAGAAAATATATCCTACAGTTGGAACATTCCAGTATTGAAATAAAATAAAGAACTATACTATATCTGTAAACACTAAGAATTAATATTTCAGCTAAATAACTTTATATGAAATGTGTTTCATACAACAAGCAGTCAGTCAGCAATGGAGCATTTGTAAAACATATTACAGAGATTCATCCACAGCTATTAAACACTCAAATAGTGTTGAATTAAGAAATACAATAAATAAATAAATAAATAAATGAGGATCCTTTCGATTAGAACTCTTTGTTTGGACTGAAGACATTGAAAAAGACTTCTTGCCGAAAGGTTTCTTATTGAATTCTAGTTTCTTTCAGTATTGCTTTGTTACAGAATGTGTAGCATCATATAGTGCAGGGGCTCTCAAACCCGCTCCTCGGGACCCCAGTGTCTTCTGGTCTTCCTTCCGAGCTCTCAGTTACTTCACTAAACCCTTAATTGAACTAATAATTCACTTAATGAGCCCTTTTTAATTGTGTTCAGTTCTTTAACATTTGGAGATTTCAAGTTAACTTAAATTCTGCAACCTTTTAGGAGCTGAGAACAATTAAAAAGGTCTAATTAAGCAAATTATAAGTTTAATTTAGCATTTGTAGTTAAGTAATTGAGAGCTCATTTGGAATGAAAACCAGAAGACACATGGGGTCCAGAGGAACGGGTTTGACCGGGTTTGACCGGGTTTCTTTAAAACTTATATTTTTAAGCCACTGCCAGTTATTGTGAGGCACAGCAATTACAAACAATGCTGACCCCTGCTAGTGAGTCAAGGTAATGGAATATGAGCACTGAGCTTTCTTAGGAAACACTACTTATTCACATTCTACAAACATCATGTCAATTATTCAGAAAAACACAGGCTTATACAAATAAAACTACTGAGGAGGCTGTGTGGTCCAGTGGTTAAAGAAAAGGGCTTGTAACCTGGAGGTCCCTGGTTCAAATCCTGGCTCAACCACTGACATTGTGTGACCCTGAGCAAGTCACTTCACCTCCTTGTGCTCCTTCTTTCGGATGAGACTAGAGTGTGTGTACTATGCATCAGCTGCAGAGTCACTTACAATTACATCTCACCCGAAAGACGGAGCACAAGGAGGTTAAGTGACTTGCTCAGGGTCACACAATGAGTCAATGGCTGAGGTGGGATTGAAAAGAACCATAATTATGAGTTCCAAATATGAAACATATAACCCTTTATTTGAACAATTATATATGATGTATGCATGCTTATCAGGGTTGTGCTACGTTTCTCGAAAAGTTTAATATTTGTCAGGTACTTTACCTGCTGTAGTGTTATCTCAGATACTAGGTGGAAACCCTTCTTAGCACACGTCTTATGCAGCGTGTGAACATCATGAAAACATTTCTATACATGAAATATATATATAGAGGAGTTTTACTGCTGATGTTTACTTGGGAAGCTTTGTGATATGGAGAATAATACAACTCCATGCAGTGTAAACAGTGTGTGATTATAAACCTGTGTTCTCTTGTGGCAGGGCCTGTACAGACTCCCTTCTCTTATTCCCTTTTCTCTTTTTAAAGGCGGTGATGATCTGAGGCTGGTGGATGGAGGCAGTCCCTGTGCTGGGAGAGTGGAGATTCTTCACGAGGGACGGTGGGGGACAGTTTGCAATGGTGGCTGGGATATAGAGGATGCAGGAGTTGTGTGTAAACAGCTGGGCTGTGGATCTGCTGTATCAGCACCAATCGATGCGCACTTCGGAGCCGGTTCTGGAACCATCTGGCTGGCTTATGTTTCCTGCAGCGGCTCTGAATCTGCCCTGCGAGACTGTGGGTCATGGGGGTGGGGTGAGACCTCTTTCTGCACTCACGCCAGGGACGCTGGAGTGATCTGTTCAGGTAAGAGACACACATTCCATCACAGAAACACTTACTCAATATACAGGGGTCAGACAAACAGGACCACCTGCCCTCTGTAGCACTCCTCCAATGTGCAGCTCATCACACTGATTTATGTGTCATGCAAATGAAATCCCAGACACATATTCAATAATACAGAAAAGCATCTTCATGGACAAGACATTAAATATGACAGACTAGAGCGCTGATAGTAGATTCTCGGTTGGCAGGTGCTTCTGTAATTAAATCAATCAACACAGATCACTATTTCTGCCATTGTCTTCATCTCTGACACTGCGTATTTAAGATGAATTTCCTTCCAATTTTTTTTTTTTTTTTTTTTTTTTTTTTAAATGTGTGATCCAGGTTACACATGTATTGCACTTTGTGTGGATGTATTTCAGTTTTTGAGATACATTTGTAGTCTATCAATTTAGAAATCATCAGATTGTAGCAGTACTTAAAGGGTAAGTATCTTCAGGTTAAGTTTCTAGTCTTCCTTTGATTAACAGCCCCCTTCCCTTTGTATGATGCTTGCAATCATTCCGAGTCGTTCTCATTGCAATCAGGAAACTCAAATACTACGATTATACAGTATAAATATGTGTGTAAACACCAGACACTCTTGACTTTTCATCAGAATTATTATTTTCATCAGTAATTCTGTGACATTGTGAAGTGTCCCCTGTTTCATAATATTAATGTAAACTATGAATGTATGTGTTGTGTGTTTGTGGTGATGGGCTGGCAGGGATTGGGTTACCTTTTCCTATCCTTGCATGGAAATTGTCTCCCTAGTCAGGGCTGGATTAATGCGTAGGCAAAGTAGAACTTTACTCACTGACACTGGCACTGTTTCAACACAGTCATTTTTTTTCTTGTCAGTGTAGGCAGGGCAGTCTCACTTGTGTTGCGTGCAAAATCACCACCTCGCTTGATTTTGATGACGTTATAGATGATTTTGTGTCTTAAAAAGCAGAAAAGAAGCCACTTTAAAGTGTATTTGGTGCTGCGGTGCCGATGCGGGGACCAGAATAGTCCTGTACTGGAGTTATAAAACACATCTAGCAAGTCAGGCCATGTGAACAAAGCAACCACTTCTACAGTAAAGCACGTATCAGCAGTGCAGTGTTTCGTATGCTGTTGTGTTTTTTACTTTAGTATTCACTTGTTTTAGTAATTGTGTTCCCAAGTCTCTATGTTTGTGGGTGTGGTCTGTTTCCTGTCAGAATCACCACCTGGAAGTTGGTTACTTCTTCCCGGTTCCTTATTCGCGGTGTAGTTGACAAAGCAGCGTGTCCTTTTTCTGTGTGTTTTAACTCACTTAAACATCTTGCTCAATTAATATATTGCCACTATTTAAAAAATAATCGTTCCTTCTTTAACAAAAAAAAAAAAACGAAAATATTAATAACAAATCTGTATCAGCAGCATAGCGTTACCCTATATTACCTGCTTGTTTCGCCCCATTTAACCCCCCTTAGACACCTTGCTCACTAAATATCGAGGTATCGCTAGATAGGTTATAACCCACTCTTTGCAAAAACACTAAAGATTTTAGTGAGCAAGCCGTACGCCACGAACAGCAGCAACCCAAAATGTAGCCGATTATAACCAATACAGAAAGCATGGGGGCATGTCTTTTGATGCCCCATATACCCCCCTTAGATGGCGTGCTCACTAAATATTGAGGTTATAGATGTTAAAAACAGAAATCCACAAAGTTCCAATGCTGAGTTCTTACCAGTGGATATTTGCATGTAAACACAGAACACCTGAACAACAACAGACAAAAAAAGCAGCTGCTTTCTACCTGAACAATATACGTGTTATAACAACAGTATATGAGCAGGGAACTGTTTAGTATAAGATACTACTTAATCAAAACTACGACTACGACTAATAATAATAATAATAATAATAATAATAATAATAATAATAATAATAAGTAATAATAATAAGTAATAATAATAATAATAAGTAATAATAATAATAATAATAATAATAATAATAATAATAATAATAATAATAGCACACATTGTACCTGTACAAAAAATTATACCTATTTAATAATCTGTCTCTCATAATGTAAATACAATTTCACAGATCCACAACAGATTTTATCTATAAATGACTGAATAAGGTTGACTTTACAAATACACCAACAAAAGACAAGACTACCTGAGTACACAAACAGCAATGTGACTGACTGCCGAGAAAAGACGAACAAAGACGGCACTGCCCAAATACCCAAGCAGCAACGTGACTTACTGCTGAGAAAAGACGAACAAAGACGGCACTGCCCAAATACCCAAGCAGCAACGTGACTTACTGCTGAGAAAAGACGAACAAAGACGGCACTGCCCAAATACACAAGCAGCAACGTGACTGACTGCCGAGAAAAGACGAACAAAGACGGCACTGCCCAAATACCCAAGCAGCAACGTGACTTACTGCTGAGAAAAGACGAACCAAAACGTCAGTGACCGATCTCGAATCATCCGTGACGTACAGGCAGCCATTTTGAAAATAGCGTGATAATCTTCCTGAGGAATTCGAAGAGACGCTTTTAAAATTTCAGCGTATCGTTATTAGGCTCAGTTTTAACAAACAATACCAGCTTGGACAGATCAGAAATGCTGACCAGACCCCTGTATATTTCGACATGCCAAGCAATACCACAGTTCACAAATTGGGAGAAAAACAGGTGTGAGTAATCACGAGTGGAAATGAGAAGCAGCACATCACTGTATTTCAGTGTGATAGCAGACGCTCGCAAACTGACTCCATATGCGCAATTGAGGTGGTGTCTTTATAAATGCATATTTATTTGATGTTTTATTTTTTCCTCAAATTGAGGGTGGGAAATTTGGGCTGCGTCTTAAATTTGAAAGAATACGCTATCTATATTCCACCAACATACACACAATCTAGTCTGGCAAGCCTTCATTCCAGTTCTCACATTTCCCTCACCTTTACAATTGAGTACCAATCAATGGCAGTTAGTTTCCGCAGCGAGTGTTTTAAAAGCCGACTGGAAGCGGGTTTTCCTCTCATCCAGGACGCTGTCGTTTTTACTGCCGTGTTGCTGTACCGAGGCCAGAAACTTAAATTGTCTTTCAGCTGTCCCTGAAGAATATCCTGTAACACAAAACTGAAACTGAGCTTTCTGAAAAAAAAAAAAAATCTACAAAATCTGCATACACAAATTTATTTGAAAATATTCAGAAACCCCCTTTAATACTTAGATCCACAAACAAGGCTGTTGTTATACACGTGTGTTGGCTGTTTTATTAGTCAATAAAATATACAAACAAATAAAACATTTCATTGTATTACCTGTTCACCAGAAAACAGGGATTGCGACCCTTTTGTCTTCTCCAGATCCACACAACGCTGTGGTATCTGAACCCAGTATAAAATGCATGTTTCAGGAAAACAATGTAGGATTCTCACATTGTTTCATTCTTCTTATGAACTGGAATATGATACTAGACAATGAATGATAACATACAAGGGCAAGGGCAATTTATTTATTTACAACCTCTTTAAATAGATGTACAAATAACCCTCACTACTTTTTGTAATAGGCCGTTTTAACAGCTTGCCTACAGGATCTTGGCAGAGGTTAGTGCTGCAATGTGTCCGCTAGGTGGCACCAAAACACTGTTCAAAGTTTTTACATTCTAAAGGTCAGACTAATACATCCTGTTTAGCTGTATTAATTGCTGCATTGATCAGTGAAAAAAGAGCAATAATTAGGCTTCCTTTGCATGTGATCAAAACCTTTTGTTAACCTCCTCACTCAACAGCTTCCTCATTAGAAAGTATCAGAACTCCCTCACATCTTTTTCTGATATGGCAGGGCACCTTGCTGCTCTTGTCGAAATCAAAATACGAATTCACTCTATTGTTAATATGAGCTAATCTTATATTGCTGTTCTTTCGACTAAGCTCAATGTCCTTTGGATAGGACGGGGACTGTGTTGTTTCAATTAAAAAAAGACAGCAACTGTGTGAAGGATTTTAAATGACCAACCCCACATTGCTACTTGTCAATACCCATTGATCCCATACTGGTTGTTAAAAATAGAAATCCACAAAGTTCCAATGCTGAGTTCTTACCAGTGGATATTTGCATGTAAACACAGAACACCTGAACAACAACAACAAAAAAAACAGCTCCTTTCTACCTGAACAATATGCGTGTTATAACAACAGTATATGAGCAGGGAAGTGTTTAGTATAAGTTACTGCTTAATCAAAACTACTACTACTACTACTACTACTAATAATAATAATAATAATAATAATAATAATAATAATATCACACATTTCTTATGTAATGTACATCACTATCCTGTAGCGTTTCGGGTTCTTTTTGACTGCAACCGTGAGTAGGTAAAGGCTCAAGCCATTTATTTTTACAATCATTCAATAATCACAAAATAAAATCATAAAGTGAGGGAAAGGGAACTGGGAGTCGAAAATGAAAGTAAATGATATAAAAATATCTATTTCAGTGCAATGTAGTTTCTTCATTGTAATAAAGAAATACGTGTTTTTAACATTTACATTTTATTTCTGTTTCTTCATAAAAAAATAAAAAAAAACGTTTTAATGAGAGTAAAAAAATACATTTACTTTTATTCATGTACTAAGGATTACTCTTAAATGAATTCACGATCCAGTTCTCGTGTGCCTTTTTATGGTAAACTGAGCATGCATGACTTAGAAACTCGGCTGTCAGAACATCCCAAAAACTGGGCTTAATTCGGAAAAGCAAAGCAGAATTTGGGACGTTCTCTGAAAACCAAATCGCCCAGAATTTGGGACGTTCTCTGAAAACCAAATTGGCCCAGAACCTTGAGAACGAGCAGTCTATACGTAAAACTGTGTTTACATTACAGATAAACTAATGAATCCTGTAACAAAACTGTAATAACGGTCAGCATATATATTTGCAATTAAAATAAATCACGCAAATGATAGTAGCCGTCTAAAACTATACAGTGGAACGTAGCATATCCAACCGTCACATAACCGCCCTAATCAATTAACCGCTTCGCTAAATAAATAAATAAATATTAAAAGTAGGCTGCGAGAGTAATGGCATTGGCAGCAAATGCAGCTTCCGCGATGGAAACAGAAAGATAGCGTCATAGCAATCAGCCTTTTGGTGCGTTCCCCTTTAAGAGAGGCGGGCTGTGTGTGCGTGTCAGTCAGCTGCGTGTAGCAGTGACGTTTCAATACACCAGTCGAGAAAGCTTTCTTTTGTGCAATGTGTTTATATGATGGAGCGCACGCTTGCAGACATTAGCAGCGTGCTGTTGTAGCATTTAAATGCATTTGAATTAAACAACGCAAGCTTCATAAACGTAATGCTTACCGGACGTTTGTTTAAAATAGCCGAAGCAATATTCAAACCGAGCTGCTTATCGGCTGTTGGCAATATCAAGAAAGAGCGCAAAGTACCGTGACAGAGATATTAAGAAAGCAGAACCAGGGAGGCAGGGACTTTTAGAGTTAAGAAAGAAGCCATCAGTTGCAGGTTACTGTACATTTACCGTTTGTTTTGTTTAAAAAAAAAAAAAAAGAAAAGCTTGCGTGGAGATGGTTTATAGGAAAACGCATAGCAACACTGTGTATTTGTAGCCTAATTAATCTCGTTTATGTTTGTTTACTTTTAAAGCAAAACATGTCCACATGTTTAAAGCAGTTTGCATGCTGTTTTTGTTCACTAACCTATTTATGGATGTGTAAATGCTTTTTCTATAGATGATCGCAAATCCGACTTTTTCACATACCGCCTATACCCCAGTCCACAGGAGGTCGGATATGCGACTATTTGTGGTCTTATGCTGCCATCTAGTGGAATAATAAGGGTATGTATTTTTTTTAAAAAACACAGCTTCCAGATAATACATAACCTTATTACTCCGCTAGATGGCAGCAAGTTTTACAAATGTGTGCGATTAATTTAGTCCTATTATAAATTATTTTATTTTTAACAGGTATTGCAAGAGTCTCGTAAAGATCACGAAAGCATAAATGACAGTGCAGCTAAAGATAGCGTAGAGGACACTGCTGAATCAGAACCATTTCCTCCAGCAGGGTGTAGTGAAGGTGTAGAAAGATGTCAGATAGCAGTCCACACACCGAAATAGAGACTGCCTTACAAAAGCGTTGGTAAGAGTACAATTTAACACGGTAGTAATACAGTAAAGGGACTTTCATAAAAACAAGATACCATCATATTTCACAATCGGGGCTCTTACTGAGTTACAGACATAAGTATTGGCACTCCCTGTCTGAACTCAAATAATGTACCTGCAATCTTTACTATTACTTGCTAGGATGAATGAGTGTTCAATAAACTTCAAAAACATATCACTGTTAAATAAGTATAGTTTAATTAACAGTATGTATTAAACTAAATAAATTAGTGAATACCATTGTTTCAATTGAAGGATGCCAATACTTTCTTCTGCGACTGAAGATAGATAGAAAGTCTAGTAATCTCGCTGTATACAAGGATACGAAAGGTAAGGCTACACGTCAAACTGAAGTGGTTTGGATCGTATTGATTAGGATTTTCGGCGTTAAATAATGTTTCTTCTAAAGTCTCTTTAAAAATGTCATCCTCCTCACTCTCCGATGTTTCAGCATCCTTTTGTTTTCAAACACTTGCTAGCTCCCTGCGTAGCCATGCTGCTTCTGTTCAGCTGGTTCCACACCCTGAGTCGCTTATGTGGACGTCCCTGCAACTTGAACCAGCTGCTTGCAGGAGAGCCGGACTCTACTTTCCAAGCAACCGCCTGAGCGACTTCTGTAGACATAGCGATCACGTGGCAATTCGAGAGCTCTGATTGGTTCTTATAATGCTGACGGACCGGCTTGCATTCCTGTCATGAAGCGCTAATTTTAAAAATGTCGGCGGTAAAATTAAACGGTTTCGTCCAGTTTTTAAGTGGCGTTGTTTTTTTCTTAAGGGAGTATGGCATTTAAAATAACAACAGTTGAAAAAATAATAACAGCCAACTCTTCCTCGTTAATTACTGGACACATTACGACCTGACCAAAAAAACAGTGTCACCTCAGTTGTCAAAAAATAAATAAAATAAATACAATTCTAAACTTGTAGACACGGGGAAAAGAAAAAAAAAAACTTCCCTTCCCCTGCGCACGTCATGTAGCAACGGGAGGAGTTCCATAGCAACCACTGAAGCAGGTTTCCTGTTTACCAAAACGCCGATTTAAAACTTAAAATTAGACTGCTTTCCAGCAACTTTTGAGTAAAACGGAACATTGGAGTTTGTTTTGGGATATGTAAAATAGTACAACAGCAATGATCTCCACCTGGGATTGAACCCAAAACCCTTCCGGTCAAGAGTCCAGAACCCTAACCACTACTCCACACTGCTAGTTTAAAACAATGAGTCAGGAATACCTTTAAAACAGTAACTTAATGTCAAGCATATTTGCAGGGAAATAGCGAATTAATTACACAATACAAATGCAACTGTTATCTGAAGTATTTTAAAATAATTTTATGCAAATGTATATCCCATTTATAACCTTAATTAATTTCCCCTAAAAGGAGCTAACATCTAACATGCCAGCTTTAATATACATGCAATTACCACAGACGTGCCTATTAACTAATAGTCAAAACCAACAATAATGAGTAATAATTGTGAAAATAGTGAAACTAACTACTACTAATTAAGAAATTAAGTGAATAATAGACACAAATAAATTCGGACACAAGTACCAAAAATCTGACAGTTCTGCAATTATAATTGTCTAATTAACAAGGTTTAGGAATACACTTGAGCATGATGGAATCTCAAACAGGCTTCACATTTACTGCATGCAGAATGATCTTCACCATAGATTTAAATCTGCAAACCATTTACAGGTTGTTGCTTTGGCACCAGAGTCTAAATATCTGCAGTTTTATGATTCCAGGTGAAGGAGTGCGGCTCAGTGGTGGCAGCGATCTCTGCTCTGGGAGAGTTGAAGTACTGCGTGGGAGCGCCTGGAACACGGTCTGTGATGCTGGCTTTGACCGGCGGGATGCAGAGGTTGTCTGTCGGCAGCTGCAGTGTGGAATTCCTCTAGAGGTGCTGGGAGCTGCTCGTTTCGGTAAGGGGCAGGGTCCGGTCTGGTCACAGGAGATCCAGTGCAGGGGAGATGAGCCCGGGCTCCATGGCTGCCCCACCTCAGCCAGGGAGCAGCCAAGCTGCACACATGCAAACGATGTGGGCCTTGTCTGTGTTGGTGAGTACAAGGAGGGTGAATATAGATGAACAGCCTGTTAATAATGCAAACAAATAGCACTACCCTCACTTCTATGTTTCTCTGTTAGGTCTTTCCAGCAAACTTCAAAAATGTTCTAATAGATATTTGATTTAAGAGTGCTGGGCATGGGGAGCGGGGAGGGTTCCAGGGCGGACCCAGGGGAGGCATGGATCGAAGCGGGCTCTCCTGGATCCAGGACCCCAGCGACCCCGTGTTTGAATCCATGGGGTCGCTTACCTGCAACTACAGCTAAAATCATTGTAAATAAATGCCTGGGCGGCGTTGCAGCGTCACATCTTGAGTACCTCTCCACCTGTCACATGACAATCAGAGTTCTCGAATTGCCACGTGATCGCTATGTCTACAGCAGCTGGTTCAAGTTGCAGGGACGTCCACATTAGCGACTCAGGTGTGGACCCAGCTGAACAGAAGCAGCATGGCTACGCAGGGAGCTAGCAAGTGTTTGCACAGTTATGAAAACCCATTATCTTGTGAAGGGCATCTCTACAGTGAATAAAGCTAAAAAATATTGCAGTCCAGAAGACAAACGTTTCACTTAAGGAAATGAACAACACATCTTGTATAAATTGTTTGTATACTGAGCTAATTCTGTATTTTTATTCAGTTGAGAAACCAGTCTTGTAAATTACTGATTTTTAAATAACTCAAGGATCAGATTATAAAGATTAGTAAAACAGATTTCCAATGATCAGGAATCAAGAACTAATGTATTACCTGATAGTGCTTTACAACTAGCAACAGGTATGTATGCACTGCAAAGGTAATAGGGAGCGACTCCACTAACTTCACTGTCTGTATACTTGCTATTCAGAGTACAGGCTGGTGAATGGCTCTGATTCCTGTTCTGGCCGAGTGGAGCTGCATCATGAAGGAGTCTGGGGGACGGTCTGCGATCGCTATTGGGATCTACAAGATGCCACAGTTCTCTGTCAGAAGCTGAAATGTGGATATGCTGTAGCCGGCCTTGGACAGGCCCATTTTGGGAAAGGCAGTGGTCAAATCTGGGCTGATAAATTTAACTGTGAGGGCAGCGAGGCTGACTTATTTAAGTGCCCCGCCTCTGAATATGGACGAGGTGTCTGCACTCATGAGAATGATGCTGGTGTTATTTGTACTGGTGAGTAGTAATCACTTCATGAGGGATGCTGAAAAGGTCTATTGATTTATATTCAGATGGAACCCCCCTCGTGTGACCATGACGTGAGCCTTTTCAGAACTTACTTCACAATAAGAGAAAACCTTTTTGATGTCTCATTTCTAGTTCCAGTCCGCTATTCCCATATCTGAATATCATAACACTGCAATCACACTAACTATATCAATTGTATTGAAATGTAGGTCTTCCATTTTCCTGAATGAACTTGCATTATAACTTCCATTGCCACGTGAACAATTTTAACCATTTAGTTTGTGTACATACTGTACCATATATAGCAATCTCTCTGGTTTGTGGTTCATGCACTCTACTCTCTCTCCTTTGCTCCCAGCACAGGCAGGTCGAGTCCGGTTGGCAGCCGGGCCGAGTCGTTGTGAAGGCCGGGTGGAAGTTTACTACAACAGGACCTGGGGGAGAGTTCTCCACGACTCCTGGGGCATCACAGAGGCTTCCGTGGTGTGCAGAGAGCTGGACTGTGGCTCTGCAATGGAAGTCTCTAACTCCTCTCGATACGGGACAGGGCACAGTGATGTGTGTCTGACAGGCATTCGCTGCACCGGGGATGAGTCCCATCTGATAAACTGCAGCCTTCCACAGCAAGTCAGCTGCAGTACCAGTAACGGTGCGGCTGTGCTGTGCTCCAGTGAGTGCATTTCAAAAACATGATCTCATAAATAAAATATTCCCATATGTACTGGGGTGTCCATCCTGTAATACAAGGACACTTCTCATTTATGTTTCAGCTTTTATAATAAGCCCTTTTGTAGCTTGACTACTTAAAACCTATTTTATCACAAGAACTTCATTGGAAACAATACTGAATGCTGAAAGGGGTTGATCTTAATGCTTCTGATTTATTATTGATCACTGATTCTGTTCCTCTAGATCACGTGGTATTCAGTCAGTATGATGACACACTATTATTGAATTGATTATTGGTCACTGACTCTGATTCTTTCCCTCTAGATCACACGGCCCTCAGGCTGGTTGGGGGAGGAGGTGCCTGCGCTGGGAGGGTGGAGGTTTATCACAACGGCTCCTGGGGGACGGTCTGCGATGACTCCTGGGACCTGGCAGATGCTGAGGTGGTGTGTAAGCAGCTCCAGTGTGGGACGGCACTCAACGCCTCAGTGTCAGCCTCCTTCGGCCAGGGGACCGGACCCATCTGGCTGGACGAGCTGCGCTGTCAGGGGAACGAATCGACTCTGTGGGAGTGTGCCTCAGGAGGGTGGGGGCAACACAACTGCAGACACAAGGAGGATGCGGGAGTCGTGTGTTCAGGTACAGGACTGCAATAACTCACCATGCCTAACCAGCCCGCCTCCAGCCCCCCAAAAAATAAATGCAAAATTCTCATTTAGTATGCTGATGTATTAGTCACTACTGTGCCATCTTACTACTGTGACTCTTTCTGTGTTACACATGACTTCGTGAATCATACCCTTACACTTCAATTCAATAACTGTACCAATAGAAAGCTGCAGCAAAGTAATCACACAAACAAAACTCATTTTGTGTCTTCATACATGCACAGGAAATGAAACTACAGGCTATGCTCATTAAAAAGAAAAAAACATTTCCATTCACTGTATGCACATGTAATAATGTAAGTTTGACACACAAAGTGACTCTCCTAGATAACCTCATGTTGATTCACAATTGAATAAGTGCTTCTCCAGATAAATGTAAAATAGATGAAGACGGGTAATTGGTTTTAAAAGAAAGGGAAAAGGCCAGTTGGATAAGACTTTACCTTTCAGTTTAACAGAAGGATTTTGTAAGGTGTTAGTGAGATATGAAAGTTATAAAGGAAGCAATATAAATGAAAACATAAACGCACAACAATGGTTTTAAAATGTTTTACTTGAGCTGTTTGTATTTATTTATTGTGATTGCATTTGTGCTTATTTTGATTGCAATTTGTTTTTACATTTTTAATAATTAAGAAATGTACCAAGGAGTATGTATGCTCGCCTCCACCGGGCAGGGGGTAGTTAATCCATTTCATGATTTCACCTTTACTGAAAATCTTTTAATGAAGCAGACGTTTTGTAATCCGGAATGTTTACATTAACGTATTTCTATTGTTTGTGACACAGAGTTCAAGAAGCTGAGACTGTCTCGGGGCTGTTCTGGACTGGCAGAGGTTTTCTACAATGGCACCTGGGGCAGCGTCTGCTATAACGGCATGAGTGAAAACACAGTTAAGATGATATGCCGTGAGGTCAACTGTGGAGAGAGTTCTGAAATATCAATGCCACTTCCAGCATCTAGCACTGCGCGCAAGTGGCTTGATAATGTTGAATGCAGAGGGCATGACTCTACACTGTGGCAGTGTCCATCTTCACCCTGGGGTCAAAACTACTGCCTGAATAATGAGGTGGCTGAGATTGACTGCAAAGGTAAAGATTTCTCTCTGTTTTTCTTCTGCTGGTGACCTAATGGCTCAGCAGCTAAACAGTCACCCGAAAGACCACAGCTTTAAATCCTGTTCCAGTGATAACCGGAACATGCCTCCCCGAACACCAGCAATACAACGTGAAGTTGTGTTATTGGAGGCACTGCTCTTTCTAAGAGGGGTGTAGTTGATGCCTCCAGCCCTAGAGCAGCAGATACTGAGCCCTGACCAAACTTACTGTAATACCCACCACACTGGAGAGGCCAGAGCAGGGCTGTGCTCAGCTACAGTGTTATTTGTTAATTGATTTAGTTATTTAATCAGGATTAATGCACTACGTATTCCAGCTTGTAAACTCATTCCTTCAGTATGAGTTTACAAGATGAAACTTTAGGGATACAAGTTGGCATACTGCACCTGTGAGCTTCCCTGTGGACATGTCTCCACTATACTCACCACCAAGAGACACAAAACATACCCATGCTTTAGCAGTGTGAATAAAACACAATTTTGTCGTTTGTTTTTAACAGTGGAAAAGAAGCCAACTGTCTCCAGCATACCCAAGAACTGCTCTGAAGACCTCACTCAGGAGCACTGCTCAGGTGGGTTCGTATTTCATTGACTTGACCCTTGAGAATTATTAGATTCATACTAACTGATATCACACATAGAAATATGCAATTGTAAAAGTAATGCATACAATTAGTCATTTTACAGAGACATACTGTATTAAGTACAGGTAGGGAAGGGTATCCAAACATGTCAAAGATGTCTTATTCCTACACAGCTGTGAATTGTTACCTGTTTACCGTTCATTTGAGCCAAATTTGTAATTTTCTGCTACAGTGCTGATTAAAATTAGCGATCTCATAGTTTCCAATAGTAAAGAGACTACAAAGCAGGACAACTTATAACAGACCTTAAGGGAAAGGTATGTGTCTTTTTTTCAAGTGAACAATGGAACAGTGCATTCCTAGATGTGAATACCAAGCCTACCTCTAATAGTCACACAGCAGCCTCTGTGCTGAACTGATTCAGTAAGCCCTGCTGTTTTATTCCAGAGCCAGCAGAGCTGAGGCTAGCTGGAAGCTCAAGTCCCTGCTCCGGACGGGTGGAGGTGCGGTTCGAGGGGTCCTGGGGGACAGTCTGCGATGACTCCTGGGACCTGAAGGACGCCCAGGTGGTCTGCAGACAAGTAGGCTGTGGGGCAGCAGAGAGCACAGGGGGTGGTGAGGCTATGTTTGGACAAGGGAACGGCATCATTTGGCTGGATGAGGTGAACTGCAGGGGCAGCGAGATGCACCTGTGGGACTGCCGGCGCTCTCAACTGGGACACAATGACTGCTACCACAAAGAGGACGTATGGGTTACCTGTGCAGGTGAGAGAGGGGGTTATCTGAGCAGGGGAGATGGGGAATTAGCTGTACTGGGGAGATGCTCTGTTGTGTTTGGCAGGGAGTACTTGCTTACATTGCAAATATTAAGACATTTCATTTCGTTTTACTTCAGACTACACTCTTATAAACATAAACACAAAAGCACAGCTCTAGGGGGAAATGTTTCTTATTGTGTAGTCTTCTGAATTTGGGAGTTGTGTGGATAAACGAAGGGAGGCATCAGTAAGGGCTTTCCTATGTAAGCAATGTGAATACAGCTTTTTTGCTTCATTTACAGTACAGTACCCAACTGTTTACAGAAGTGTCTGTCTGTCCTCCTCTCCAACAGAAGCCTCTCCATCCAGGCTGCAGCCACAGAGAGACATGACCATCCCATTGATAGCCTGCATCGTGCTGGGAGCTCTGCTCTTTGTGGTGTTGGTCCTGTTAGCCGGGCAGCTGCAGCACAACAGGATGCTGAGGAGAGGTAGGGAACAAATCCCTTTAAAGAGACGCGAGCTCAGGAAGGTGACACACTCAGGTCCTAATGCGCTGTTCCAGGATTGTATTCAGTAATGCCCTACACCGGCATTTTAAATCTGCAGTGCTTTCCAGACAAAACAAATGCACTACCCAGATCCTTTATAGCAGCAATCATTGTTCTGTGCATCTCAGGTGACAATTTATAAATCATTCTCTTTTATTAATGATCTGGTTAGAGGAAAAGCTTGTATTGACCCTCATGTGGGATACCATGCTGCTGCAGTAGGGGCAGCAGAGGACACAATCTTGACAAGTTCTGTCATTAATTAAAGAGCTGTTAAAATGGCAGTTTTAAATAAAGAAACAAAATGGTGTTCATGCACTGTGGATCACTGAAGGCTGTGCTGTTCAGTACAGTGTGTGCAGAGCTGTGTCAATGTGAATGAGAGCCTGTTTCCTCCCATAGGGATTGCTGAGGAGCTTGACCCCTTCCATGAAGCCGTTTACGAGGAGATTGAGTACAAACTGGCCAGACAGGGAACCTATGATGCGCCCAGGAGAGGTGAGTAAGAGGAGAGGGGGAGTGGAGAAAGAGAGAGCCAACACACACATCACACTGCCACACAATCCACAAACATGACTCAAAGCAGCAGACTTGTAAACCTCTCATCACAGGAAACACTACAAAGAGTGTGAGACAGACTGGAACAGAGCAGCAAACAGTAAATAATATGTAGTTACTTAGGGTGTAGATCACAAAACCACTGTTTAATTTCCTATCTTGAATTCAGTAATCCAAACATTGAACAACAGCTACAATAGTAGTCAGTGTGCAACAAGTAGCAGGTAGTGAATTTGCAGAGTGAAAGCAGGCAGCACTAACCCTGTCTCCTGTTCCAGGGAGTTTCCTTTCTGATGAGCTGCCCTCTGACTACGATGATGTGGAGGACAGTGAGGGGAACCCCATCCCAGGTAAGGGGGGGGCTGTGTTACAAACCTATGAAGAAACAATTCTCTTACCTGTATCACCGATTCTGTTCTCTGTCTGGTTTAGGTGAAGCAGTGCTCTCTCTGGTCTGTAACACTAATGCTGTTCTCTGTCTCTTTTAGGTGAATCGATGCCCTCTCTGGAAGGAGAGATCCCAGGGTACTATGACGATGCCGTCCCTATGAACAGTAACCCCGAAGATTTATCAGGTGAGTTCTTGCAGACAAGCCCTTTAGAGGAGCCCTGCACCAAACCCAGTCTTGGAGAAAGTAAATGTATTCAATCAGGTTCCTAATTTAGCTCATGTCTGTCAAACCCTCAGTCACTGCATCTTGTTTGTGCAGGTAAGTCCCAGGACTGTGCAACATCCCCCGCCATGCCCGTTGAGCAGTAGAGTGGGTTTGATTCTAGGGTGCCAAGTAGTTTTTCTGCATTTGATGGGTCAGTCTTAATGTTATGTAAACAGTTTTATTTAGCACTCTGAACCCTGTAACTCTGTTTGTGGACAATATGTTCCGAGTTAATATGCTGTGGGTGAAAGCAGGTCAAACTCCAGAGCTAACCTTGATTCCTGTTCCTAGGAAGTTTCCATTATGACGAACTTCCCTCTGGCTACTATGATGTGGAGGACAGTGAGGGGAACCCCATCCAAGGTAAGGGGGGCTGGAGTCTATTGAGGGGAGGGATTGGGATGGCCCCTCAGATATCCTGCCCCGCTTCAGCACAGCACACCCTACTGCCCCAGGAGCAGCACGCTGTGGGGGAGCCTGTAACTGCCCCACTCCCACCTCTTCCAGCAGGTGTCACTACCAGGCAGTGGAGTTTGAGAAGTTCTGAATCTCAGAAACCACCCATGGCACTCTAATCATACCCATTGCTTCAACCAATCCCTGACCCCAGATCTGTGTGAACCCTCCCACTGCGTAAACCCAACCAGTCCCTGATTGTGCGTGTCTCTCTTTGGCAGGTTTTCCCCTCACTCCCCCTGGAGAGGAGAGCACCCGGGCCGCACTGCCCCCTGAAGAAGGACCCGTTGCACCTGACAGGACTGACTACGATGATGTTGGGGAGGAGTCTCCAGGAGAGGGTGGGGCGCTGTGAGGCTGGCAGTGTGTCTGGAGGAGAATAGAGGGGCAGCTGGAGCCCCCTAGAGTTCTAGATCTGTAAGAGCGCCATTAACTGTAAACCTGCCAGACAGTTTCACTGCAGTTCCGTTGAAACTCCATTGGCTGAATATTTAGCAGGCTTCTCATAAAAGTGCTTCATGTCAAATATGAATGTTTCCCTTTATGCTGCAAAATTGCATCTTGTTACAAAGCTGGTTAAATCAAATTAGCAAAGATGTCTGAAAGAAACTAAGAAATTATATTTTCCCAAGAAAAATATATCATCAAATTATGTGTTGCAAAGCAACCTCAAAGATCAGTATTATATATATATATATTTTAAAAATCCAGTACCAAAAGTAACTGAAACAGTTCAGAAATGTAACTAACAGCCATTGGGTGGGTTTTGGGAAAACACATTGTTATAACAATGGTTTTTGTCTACCCCCCTTCCCCCCCCCCTCACAATTATGAAGGTAGATACAGATTTCCAAATGTAAAGGAGATTCGCTTGGCAGTCTGCTGTCTGTGTATTTTGTGTCCATTTTTTCTAGCAATGTCTCTTCTGGTCAGGTTTTCTTTTAAATCCAGTCCATAGTCTTTAAATACAGACTGTGTTTTAATAGGGGTCTGTGTTTCCTCTTTCAGCCTGTAATTGTGGTGGTGTGCAGTTTCAAAGGGGATCTGGTTTGAAAATGAATTGTTTTGAAATTCCATTGTAAAGTTTGGATTTACAGAATTCCTGTAGCCCAACTCTTGACAGTTACCCTGTTTGTAATTCATTTGGAGCTAGGTGTGCAGATAAAAAATGATTTCTATATTAAAATGTTAGTTTGTTTTTTTATTATTTGAATATATCTATTCTGCTTTAATGTACCATTTCTAAACGTATAGCATTTCTTGCAGAATGTGCAATGGCTTGATGGCTGTATTCTGTTTTTAAACAATAAAGTCTAATTTAACATCTGGCGGATGGCATGTGTTTTTGTTGCAAAAATGGTTAATGTAATACAACGGAGAATGTATTCAAGGTTCCTTTAACTGTACTTACTATGTATGTGCAACAGCCTGCACTCTGTCACAAAAAATAACTGGCCAAAGGTTTTGCATCGTCCTATAGAATTAACTCCTTTTGCTTCAGAAAGTCGAATGAAACCTGCTGAATAATGTTATGTTGACATATTGACTTACATACCGCTTTGTTGTTTTCAATATACTCAAGTCTCAGTTCTAAAATTCTAGGTGATGCAAAACCTTTGACCATAGCTGTACATTCCCTGAGCAAGTTTCACCGATACCTCTTTCCCTGACAGAACATTTTATGAGACAGCCTCTCTTGTTGAACACTTTATTACTGGAGCTCTGGCATAACTGGCTGACCCGCTGAATTACCAACTGAAGAATCGAGGGCGCAGCTTTAAAGATACAAACTTGAGTATTCACTGACCCTTCCTATGTTAAACACACTACAGGCTAAATATTTCCTTAGGTATGGTGACACATCATAACCCTCGGTCTCTGGTCATGCGGGAAAGCAGTTTTGATCTCACTGGGAGACTAATCTTGTGAGATTGAGAAGAGGCAATATTTGAATTAAAAAAAATATCAGCTCTGAAGATGTAACAGCATTTCTAAATGCATACTATGATCTTTATTGCAATATAATTTATTAGTATACAGTTATTTGTAAACAAGCAGGAAACAGTGCAGACAAATGGTTTTTTGGTTTTTTTTAATATCCACAAGCTACTGTTTCTCAAAGGGTTTTCTGTCCGGATAGATGAATATTTGAATGCTTTTCAGTTATGATTACACAAAGATTTGAACAGAACAATATAAAGTTGCTTTTTCTTTTTCCTGCGGCAAAGCAGGAGAAAAAACACTCTACTTTGACAACCAAAATCTAAACTCAAGGATCCACCTGTTTGTCTTATTTTATATGCTATATTCCTAGGAAAACACATGTATTAAATGATGTATTTTATAAACACAGCAGGTGAGTGTTTAATATGTTTAAGACACAAAATAATGAATTACCTTGACAAAGCAGACATTTCTTTTGAGTATAGTTTGACACACGTGGACATATAAAGGTGAGCTTTATGAAAATCTAAAGCCTTACATATAGACGGAATACACACCTTTACTATAGACGAGCTCTTAGGTATATTTTAGGAAATGTAAACGTTACAGCAGCCATTGTACAAGTCAGATATTAGAAAGAGATAGCGAGGCTGCCTTGGTGTCCAGATTAGTAATGATAAACACAGAGTGGTTAAGCGCTTGCACACACATGATGCCTAACACGACAGTCGCTGCATGACATATTAATAAATTAATGAATTGTCTTTTTTGCATTCATTACCGTGTACCTATCACATTAATAAATGGAAACAGCATTAATTATATGCAAACTTTCTTCTTGAAGTGGCATTTTGGATCCCGGGAACTAAAATATTCCTTTTTAAGAAAAAAAAAAACGACTTCAGAGAAACAAGATTTCAAATCGGTTTTGAATGCTAATGTGAAAAAAAACCAAAAAAAAACACACACAACATCGATGACCGATTGAAGGATGTCATCTCGCACGGCCGAGACCAAGAGCATTGCAAGTAACAACAATGCCAGCATTGCAGTTACAATGTTCTTGCTAGCGCTTAGTCCACAGGCGTTTGTGTCCCTGTGAAAGTGCTTCGTTGGGCTGCTTTTATTCTCTGCGATGCTACCTTTCCTCGAGGCAAACTGTGTTCTTAATAAGCAGGTATATAGGTATTCATAAAGGCTCTAGATGAACTAAATGGAGTTTTATGAAGGTGGTCCTAGATCTACAGCTATGGCCGAAAGTTTAGCATCACCCTATAGAATTAACCAATTTTGATTCATAACGTCGAATGAAACCTGCTGAATAATGTTACGGTGACATATTGAATGACATAGCGTGTTGTAGTTTTCCATATACTTAATGAAAAAAATGGCAAATTGAAAAATGTGACATTTTGAAATCTAACAGTACTACTATTTTTCCGGTAGACTTTATTTGCGATATCATTTTGTTGTTTCTTTGATTACATGATGTTAAATAAAATATCGAAATGATGTTCATAAAGTTGTATTTTTTTATTTTGAATTATGTTTCAACCCCCCGAATTTGAGGTGATGCAACACTTTTGGCTGTAGCTGTTGGCGTGTTGTGCCGCTCTGGAGCTGCATACAAAGGGTGGTTATACAATGTAACACTTGCAAGGGTGGTGGGTGAAGCCAAAAAAAAAAACACAGAGCAATGAAAATTGGACAACCAACTGTGGATCATAAGAGTGATTAGCGGCTGTCGAACATTTTCTAGCAAACTCTCTTTGAGGTACTTGGGTCTCCCGTCACACTGTAAGTGCAAAAAGCAATTACTAATCATATCATTAAAAATACACCAAGCTCTTTAATTTTACTCTTCTGTAAATTTCCACAGCAGTGCTAAGTCTATGAAGCCGCTGTAATACCCAATTCTGTATCCCTACTTCTCTATGCCCTGTCCATCACACTGCAGAGCCTTGTCTGTACAGGGCCGGGGCGGGATCAAAAGCTGTATTGCATTTGCAGACATGCCTGTACTGTAGGATGCTTTCAACATGTAAGATACACACCAGGTTATATAGGCAAAACGTAAAACCAATACAATTAGTTTTTTCTTTCTTAAAAGGCCAGTGGCCTAACCCTGTGAATTCTAATAAAACTCTCTAACTGGCATTTCCGCCCTACAATACACACTTCGGACTCCATTGTTTACCAGCACTGTAGATGATCCTGAAAGTGTGATGGACTGCACCTGCCAGCAGGGGGGGTGCTACATCACAATTCCATACAAACAAGCACACAAGTCAATTAATTCAAAGGCATTTTTGAAATAAGTGTTAGTGTGCTGCTGTTCTATTTCTTTGAAATATTTTGGGGTTTTGAATTCCAATGGTGTTGCTGGTCAACACAATAAATAAAATAGGAGTTACAAACCCCCTTTTCTGCCACGTATGGACAGGATAAGGTTACTATAAGGTCAGTTGAATCAAACAGCTTTAAAGTAATGGCAAAACTAAGGTCTAGTGGCCCCCAAACCATTCTAAAGTCAAATATGAGCCTAGTTATTATGCTCATGAAGCTAAGGGGGACCCTCACATTGGTTTCTTTGACCCACTCCTATTGGATGAGTACCTCTTTGATAATGCACATTTTAAACATTTTGAAGAAAAGGTGATTTTATAAATGTCTCCTCCCTGCTGACATTAAGACGGCCTGAGGTGTAGGTCTGAGCTGTGGAGAGCCCATTCCCTTTGTATAATGGGGGGGAGCAGTGGTAGCCAGAAAGGCATCCTCCCTTAGTGGAGCGCAGGTGGCTGCAGAACTCCAGGCGACTGTCCCTGTTAGTGGAAATGGGGGGTGAGGCTGGGGTCAGGACTGGTGGTAAGTATAGAGGCAGGTATGCTGTTTGGAGGAAAAAATGAAGGTACAAGCCCCTTTCAAACGCTCCTACCCGGGTCCCAACCTGGGTTCTGGTTACCCGGGTCACAATACCACGTACCCTGGGTCGGCAGTGACCCACCTCAGGATGTGGGTCGACACACTTTGACCCGGGTTGAGCGAGACAAGATGCATGATGGCTGTTCGTAATCCGACGAAGCAACAAACAGCCACGCCTGCATGAAGGTTTCACTTCCGCAAGCAACATTTCTGTTTATTCTGTTGAGCAATATTTTTGTTGATTGAGACACCCCATGAGCCAGATTGCAGCAGGGATGAACATTTGGGCCGACGAGTCAATCCAGAGAAGCTTGGATGGAAGCTGCATCTTGGGCATTGCGTGCGTGCATTTACTTGCTACTGTCACCCAGGTTGACCCTGCTTCTTCAAAAACCAGTGTGAAATCACGTAGCCCACCCGCGTGACACCAGGTCACAACCCGGACAGAGCATGCCAGTGTGAAAGGGGCTTTAATGTACTAGGGGAACAGTGATTGCAGACATCAATTTAACATACAACTGTGTATAAAATATAAAAGTAAGCATTTCTTTCTTTAAAGAAAAATAATAAAATAATAGTTAATAAGCAAATATCTTTAAATAGCACCAGCCAACACAGCAGAATTTTATACTTCGCCGTTCAATTCTGAGGTTCTGTAAGTCCCCTCTCCTTAGATCTTGTCACTACAGATTGGGAGCTTACAGCTCTCATCCTCACACCAGCCCGAGACCAAGAGCTGCGCCGACTCTGTGGTTTGTACAGAATCTGAAAAACAAGCAGCTATGTGACGTGAAGCTGTGGTCGCCTGTGTGCTGAAGCTGCTGATAACTGCTGCACAGGGTAACAGCACAGGGAGACAGTGTAATGAGAGTATTAGTGCTTGACAAGATGCAGAGAGCTGAGAATGGGATCTTTTAGTTCTCATGAAGGTACAGTGCTGTGTGTTGTATATGGAGTGCTTTAATGCTCATTAAGATCCTGTAGAGCCTTATAAAAATATTCTTATAGGAATCATTAAACTATGAATGAAAAGCAATAGGGAACTCTATTTTCAATGGTAACAAGATACACCTCAATTTCCCAATGGGACATTTACAATGTATAATATTAACTATCAGACATACAGTAATGTTCCAAAAACCAATGCATTTGCCAGTGGTATACTGTACCATTATAACATTGCTTTGGCAAACCAAGCTCTCTGATTGGCTGAAAGGCCTGTACAACTCTCCTAACAATGCAGAGCTGAGGAGGCAGGTCCGAAGGGGCGCTTAACCTATAAGAAGCTCAAAGTGAATCTGTTAGCAACTGTGAAAAGTGTAGCACTGCCATCTGGCTTTCTCACTGCTGGTATTGTAGGCTTTAATAGTATTAGTTATACTGCCCCACTTCTATATGAATTCCTAATCCGTACATAACAGAGAATGCCTACTGAGTACAGGATCTGTAAATGCTGCCAAAACCACACTGTGTGTCAGAATAGGGCTCTAACCACAGCCAACTGTTCAGAAGTCATCGCCTTGAAACAGAAACAGTGGCATGTAGCTATCGATAGTTTATTCATTTGATGTGGATTCTCATTACACTGTGCACTTGTAGTGGAGCATTTGCTATGTAGAGGAGTTAAGTTTCAGTCTTTAAATGTATTATTTGCATATGTGGCCCATTGCTGACAAGGCTGAAGAAAGAAACGGCTGCAGCTGAGAGCACTTGCCAGAGGAAGCAGGAAAAACCTTCTCTACGTTTATTTTATATTTGTAAAAAAAAAAAAAAAAGTCAGAAAAATGAGGGAAACTTTCTTTTCAACCTGCATCTTTGTTTTTTTTACAACGATTAATAAGGCTTTAATAAAAAATACATCTAGATTTAAAATGTTACATAATAAAAATAAGGGTGATGTTAATCTTGTTTAAGAAGATATTTATAAAAATATGAAAATGCGATTTTTTTTGTTACACAGATTAATATCAGCCCCTGTGGTATCACACCTGCCCTGCTTTCCTTCACTTTCTCTGTCTCTCACTCCTGATATATTGAGATGTTGTGGTTCCTTGCTTTGCAAAGCTTTTGATGTCAAAATTCTTGCATGCTTGCAACCCTAACCTCGTTCACATCTAGGTTATTTTAGACGAGACCCACCACGGCGATGAGTTCAGAGATTGTTTGTGGAATAAATACTTCATTTGCACATTATTTTTGTATCATTTTGCAAAATGAACCCTTGACATCCCTTTCACTCATTTCTGGATGTTTGCATTGTTTAGACTTTGCAATATTCTTAAAGGACTCGGATGTACCGGTAAGGTCTTAAAGGAAATGGATGTGAGGAAACTAAACAAACAAAATATGGCAAGTTAGAAGGAAAGAAAAAAAAGATAAAGCTTCAGAATTTTTAAAAAGTATTGATTTGCAGCGGAACATGTTCAGTAAAGCAAAAACTGAAAGTGAAGCTTCAGTAAAGGCAAGTTATGTTGTATTGAGTTTATTGCGCAATCGTCAAAGCCTTTTTCAGAGGGTGCTTTTGTAAAAGACCGCGGGCCCAATATTGATCAAAGGGCAAGGCACTAACATTAAGGCACAGGTTGTTACAGACCACCCAGGTGACCCGCATTTCCCGGGTCAGAACCGCAGATCCAGACCCGTGACAGTCATTCACACTTGTGTGTAAGATCACTGTTTGGGCAAGGCAAAAAAAATTGAAGTTTGTCATTATCAACATGTGATTGTATATACATTTTATTCATTGATGGGTTCTTAATTTGCCTAAGGGGTGATAAGTGGGAGCAAACATTCACAATCAGACTTGTGTAATGTGATTCATGGGAGCCTGCAGAGTCTGCTGAATCTGTAGCAGCTGCGGCCTCCAGACTCGGGGGTTTCAATGTCAGCATTTTTACCTGATTTCTTTTTTCATCTTTCCTTTCCATTTATTACAGTGAAAATGCTGTCTCAAGAAATGGACTGTCAGTCAGTAATCTGGAACGCGGGAATACCTGTCCATGCCTGAATTCCGAGATCACTTTTTCCTTCAAAAGGCTTCACTGGACTTGCCTGACCTCAGCACCATGTTACTGGATCCTCAGCTGATGCACTATCCTTGCACTATTGCACTACAATTAGGTCATTGTAGATACAAATGGTCTTAATCCTAAATTGTTTCTTCTTATCTCATAGTGCATTCTAGTTGTATTTGCACTTACTGTAAGCCACACTGTATTTAAATATTGTATTAGCACTGTAACCTTGCATTGCCAAATAAACTAATAATAATAATAATAATAATAATAATAATAATAATAATAATAATAATAATACCTCTGGTACTTCATGTATTTTCTATTTACTGCTTTGTAATCAGTGACTTTTTAATTTTTTTCATTTCTCTATACAGACAAAAATATAAACGCATTAGAGCCCTTCCAAGCACCACGTGATGTGGATGTGACAGACGCCTCTGTGAGAGATGCCATTTTAGAGGAGGAAGGCTGATAATTCTACCAGCAGTAAAATGAATAAAGAGATTCTGCAGTGAAAAAGCTTTTACTGCTTGAGCCACTAGGGGACATGCTGCTCCTCATTAAAAAGTTTGTTTCGTGCCATGCGGGCTTCTGAATAGTTGGCTGTGGTTAGAGCCCTATTCTGACACACAGTGTGGTTTTGACAGCATTTACAGATCCTGTACTCAGTAGGTATTCTGTGTTATGTATGGATTAGGAATTCGTATAGCAGTGGGGCAGTATAACTAATACTATTAAAACCTACAATACCAGCAGTGAGAAAACCAGAGGGCCCCGCTACACTTTTCACAGTTGCTAACAGATTCACTTTGAGCTTCTTATAGGTTAAGCTCCCCTTCGGAACCGCCTCCTCAGCTCTGCATTGTTAGGAGAGTGGTACAGGCCTTTCAGCCAATCAGAGAGCTTGGTTTGCCAAAGTAATGTTATAATGGCACAGTATACCACTGGTAAATGCATTGGTTTTTGGAACATTACAGTATGTATGATAGTTAATATTATACATAGTAAATTTCCCAATGGGAAATTGAGGTGTATCTTGTTACCATTGAAAATACAGTTCCCCATTGCTTTTCATTCATAGTTTAATGATTCCTATTATAATATTTGTATAAGGCTCTACAGACTCTTAATAAGCATTAAAGCACTCCATATTCATCACCCAGCGCTGTACCTTCTTGAGAACTAAAAGATCCCATTCTCAGCTCTCTGCATCTTGTCAAGCACTAATACTCTCATTACACTGTCTCCCTGTGCTGTTACCCTGTGCAGCAGTTATCAGCAGCTTCAACACACAGACAACCACAGCTTCACGTCACACAGCTGCTTGTGAAGATGAGAGCTGTAAGCTCCCAATCTGTAGTGACAAGATCTAAGGAGAGGGGACTTACAGAACCTCAGAATTGCCTGCCTCTATACTTCCCACCTGTTCTTACCCAAGATTTACCCCCATTTCTGCCAAATAGGAACAGTCACCATGGCGTAGACCAGATCAGATAAGTAATTTTTTCTTAATTATTGCAATGTCAGCCTTGGTACCAAACAAGTAACAGAAACTACTGCCTATATAACCTGGTGTGTTTCTTACATGTTGAAAGCATCCTACAGTACAGGCATGTCTGCAAATGCAATACAGCTTTTGATACCGCCCCGGCCCTGTACAGACAAGGCTCTGCTGTGTGATGGACAGGGCATAGAGAAGTAGGGATACAGCATTGTGTATTACAATGGCTTCATAGACTTAGGACTGCTCTGGAAATCCTAGGTTTCAATCACACAAAAACAGAAGACATCCCAGAAGAGATATGCAATGCAAGAGTATCGAAAACCAGGCCTTTAGGCAGAGTGAAGCCTGGCTGGGGTCCGAGCCCAGAGCTCAAAGGTAACTACTAAGTTCCTTGCTCTCTGCACCCAGCTTTCTCAAGCTTTTCATAACCACAAATTTAAAAAAATATGGTTTTTATTCTAACTTTCAGATCTCTCCCCCTTTCCTCCGTATCGTGTGTTTCATCAATGCTGGGCGGTCTGGGAGGAAACAGTGATGTATTAGCGATATATATGGATCGAACTTAAAAGAGCCCTCTGATTTGTCAACACACCTGTTTGAAATCTTCCTGTTTTCTGTCTCAAAAAGGCCATGCTGAGTGTGATTGGTGGGGTGGGGGGGCTGTGTTTCTGTTGGTGTTGTGGGGCGTTGAGCACCCTCTCAGTTGCTGTGTTGGCTCAGGGTGGTAAGCACGGGTCTTGACTTCGCTCAGAGGAGGGTTCATCTGTCTTAATAACAATGGAGAGCTGCATGCCCATCTTCTGTCTCACTGTCCTGCTTCTGCACTCACCAGCCAGTAAGTTCCACGCTGTTATTTCTTTACAGCTTTTTAATGAAGTCGGTTATTTATTCTGAGACAGGGAGTCCAGTTCAGTGGTCCAGGGACTGAGTGACTTGATGGGTAGAACTGCCCATTAGGATGCTTTCCTTTCAAGGCTGTTTTTATTGATTGATTTATTGAGTTTGTTAACTGGGATAGAACTGTAGAGGTACAGATTCTGGAGGCTGGGTTCCACCTGCAAACCTGCCTAAACCCAGCCTAGGTGAGGGGATACTGGTGTTCAGGTGGACACAGTAACTTCTCAATGCAGTAAAATGGGATCTAAAATACTGAGTATATATTGTGCAAGTTGAATTTGTTTCACTGTAAAGAAAGTCCCTGCTCAAGCACAGTGTATTTCCAGCTGTGTTGCATTGCAGTAATAACACTTCATGGTGCCTCCGCTGTGTCTGCTGTTGAGCCTGCAACTTCACAAAGATGTAACTTCTAGATTATAGTGTGTTAATCTACCAGAATAGTCAGGCAGTGCTGCTGTTGAACTGAAGAACAAGTTGTACTGCAGCAGTTTCAAATGTTAAAAATTGAATTGTAACATTGAGACCAATTTGTTTAAGCTGAATTGTATCTGATGTCCCTGTAATTTAAGTGGTCTATTATTAAGTTGTATTTATTATTATTATTATTATTATTATTATTATTATTATTATTATTATTATTATTATTATTTTACATGGTGAATGATCATTTTATTATAAACTTCAGTGTTTTACAGTCTTATTATTCACGATGCTGGCGCACGACCCGTCTACATTATGTCTTATGGTGTTCATTTGTATATCTTGTATTGATGTAATTTTCTCACTGCTGCTTCCTCAAATTGTCGCTTTTGTGTTTTGAATTGTTTTGTTAATTGTGTTGCATCCCAGTGAGATTTGTCTGATTGGTAACATTTTGAAATCAGTCAAAACCGTGTGATCAGATACAGTACTGGAGCAGAAAAAAACAGGGCTCCTCTGCTCATGTTTGCCTATGCCCTGGTTATTCAGTGTGTGTTTGTGATTGATAGATAGATGTTTAATTTTATGACGGATAACGTCAAGTTTAATTGACACGCTGGATGAGATAAAAAAAATGTTTTAAGGGATCTTACACATCCATAAGGACGTAATTCTATGTTTCAAATCTGGCATGTGTAATGTGCAGTGTAATCTTGTGTGCTTGTATATCAGTGATCTCGGAGCTGCTGGTTTTATTCACCCAGGTGCAGATGTTGGGTTTATTTCTAGCAGAGACCTGTGTCAGGGTTCTTAATCATCAATGTGGAAAAATAATATTTGAAATGTACAGGAAAATATTTAAATGATTTAACAAAAAAATAACATTATACTGATGGATCAGTTTATAAAAAATGACAGAGGAAATGTTGGTTAATAGAGTGTAAATATATAAACATAAAACGTCAGGTAGGCGAGGTTGTGTAAAGAGATATTTCTGCTGTTATTAAGGTTTGATTTCTCTCAAATCAGCAATACGAGGGAAGATGAAATAATCTTTACTTCATTGATTCTGTTTTCATTTTTTAACGTTACAGTATTTTTAAAATGTCTCCAAATATAAATATGAATATTTCCAGCCATAGTTTTGTTTTCAGCATTTAAAATATGGTAAGAATCTAATGTTACTGCTGATAACTTTCTGCATCGTTGCTTGTTTCTACACACAGCAGCTCCTTTCTACCTGAACAATATGCGTGTTATAACAACAGTATATGAGCAGGGAAGTGTTTAGTATAAGTTACTGCTTAATCAAAACTAATAATAATAATAATAATAATAATAATAATAATAATAATAATAATAATAACACACATTGTACCGTTACAGAAAATTATACCTATTTAATAATCTCTGTCTCTCATAATGTAAATACAATTTCACAAATCCACAACAGATTGAATCGATAAATGACTGAATAAGGTTGACTTCACAAATACATAATTTCACATAATTTAAATAAAAGACCTAGTTGAAAATAACGCGCACGTGCAATAGCCAGGTGTCTTTGTTAATCGAGATTCTATTGTAATCGTAACTGCACGATTTTGCATTTGTAATATGTGAAGTCAACCTTATGCAATCATTTATAGATTAAATCTGTTGCATTTCAATTTTAATATGTTTGTACAGGTATATTTTTATGTGAAAAAGGGTTCTATCTAGAACCATTATAGTAGGACTATTTAGTATCAAGATCAGTATGTTTTTCCAAGGCAGTATAATGTTCATTTTCACATTTCCCTGTACATTTCCAATATTATTCTTCCACATTGATGATTAGGAACCCTGACACAGCTCTCTGCTAGAAATAAACCCAACATCTGCACCTGGGTGAATAAAACCAGCAGCACCGAGATCACTGATATACAAGCACACAAGATTACACTGCACATTACACATGCGATATCTGAAAGAGAGAATTACGTAATTACCAAAAAACATATGTTTTGCTTTTGCTTCAGGTACATTTCTTATATTGGCGGGAATGTTACCCAGGTACAGTTGAATTTAGGTTTTACGACTGATTTGAAGAAATTGTGACTGGCTAATCCGACCAGCTGACAAAAAATAAATTTAGCTGAAGATTTTCAACTGGCTTTTAAAACTTAAATGTGGCAAAAAAAAAGAAAAGAAAAAAGAAAGAAAAACAGTGCAACACATATGAATGTATTCTGAATGTTTAAATTATTTTTAATGATGTCAGCAATGCTACTAGCAGGGTGCAAACCACTGGTCTAAGGGTTTGGCTAGCCCGGTCGTTAAACATTTTCAAATCAATCTGGAAATTACAAGCAGCATATCAACCGGTATTGTTAATTATCTATACACCTTCAGCCCCATGCCCATGATTTTATTTTTATTTTATTTAACCTTTATTTAGCCAGGTGAGTCAGTTGAGAACATATTCTCATTTACAATAACGACCTGGCCAAGAGGTTCACACTACAGCAGTGAAATAAATAAATAAATAAATAAAATCAACACAATACAAACATACAAAATCACATACCATTTTTTTTTTTTTTTACAACAGTTAAAGCTTGATAAAATCACACAATTATCAAGCACAAATATCGGTCAGCAAAGATTTTATTGCATTGTCATACAGTTATTACACAACAAATGTACCTAAATATTTAAATGCTTACCGGAAAACGGTAAATACTAAATTGTAGAATATCTAGTTTTTTATGTCCATCTTTTAAACACGTTCTATTTTCATCATCAGTGAATTATCAAACTAAATAAATAAATAAATAAATAAATAAATAAATAAATAAATAAATGTAAAAATAACAACAGACACGTGAAAGGTTCCCCTTTTGTCCTGACCTGGACAGAGCGATATTAGCAGAAATAGTTCCGATCTGTGACGCAGTGTGTTTTTGATTGAAGCAAACCAAACCAGCTGCCAGGTTAAGAGATTTAATGTAACAGGTAGAGCGTCAATAACTAAGGGAAACGTTTGCTGTATTTATTTTAAGTGATAAAAATATGCATAACCTATTTACAATATTTTTTCAGAAATTTGATTTTTCACTGGGGACTACATCGCCTATTACACAGAAATGGGTACATTTTACGGAAATTGTGAAATCCGTGATAACCGTGAAAAAAGACCAGCCTCAGTCCTGAAGATCGTTGGTATGTTTCAACCGTCGAAGGCACGAAAAGCTTTGATCTCAGCAGCAGCATTAGATGCCAGGATAGTGAGGTTCTTATATGAGATCATTAGCGCCGCGCTTTTATGCAGGACGCAGAGTGTAACTGCAACTAAACATGGTGTGCTACACAAGCACTTTTTTTCCACGCTGTGCACGTGTTTCTTTAGCTGAAAAACGACATTATTTATAATTCGCATTGTACACAGAGGACATGTCAACGTTTTGACATCTCTCTTATCGTTAAAATAATAATCCTATTAAAAGACCGTTTAAAGAGACGTTATCACAATGTTTACCCTCTACTATTGCGAAGATATCAATGGTCAAAAATCGTAGTTTAACACAGAAACAAAGTTGAAACTGTTTGATCACTGGCACCAAATGTGACACCTGATACAAAATATGAATGATACCTGATACCAATATCGAGTGACACCTGACCCAAAATATGAATGATACCTGATACCAATATCGAGTGATACCTGATCCAAAATATGAATGATACCTGATACCAATATCGAGTGACACCTGATGCAGAATATGAATGATACCTGATACCAATATGTGATGACATCAGTGAACTTGACACACTTTCTTCTCTTTGAAGGCGGTGATGATCTGAGGCTGGTGAATGGAGGCAGTCCCTGTGCTGGGAGAGTGGAGATTCTTCATGAGGGACAGTGGGGCACAGTTTGTGGTTATCAGTGGGATATGACGGATGCAGGAGTTGTGTGTAAACAGCTGGGCTGTGGATCTGCTGTATCAGCACCAGGCTATGCTCACTTCGGAGCCGGTTCTGGAACCATCTGGCTGGATAATGTTTCCTGCAGAGGTTCTGAGTCAGCTCTTCGGGACTGTGGATCTCGTGGATGGGGAAAGAATTACTGTGGTCACTATTTAGACGCTGGAGTGATCTGTTCAGGTAGGAAACACATAAATATATCTCTTAGGCTATGAAGAGTTTGAACAAAACATTAGAAACACCGTCCATCTGTAGCACACGTGTTTTAAATGGGCCGCGCATCACATGACCAGTTTCTTTTTTTTTTTGAAATGGCATCCCTGACCTGTATTGTGCAATGTAAAAAGCGGGCTCTCCCTGTTGCAAATGACAATGGGCAAGATAGGGCTGGGGGTTATCAATTGTTTTGCAGGTGCTTCCATATTCTCTATTTTTTTCCTTTCAAAAATTGCCATGGTGTAAACTTTAGCAATGTGGATTATTGTTGTAAAATTGCTTGAACAGTAGGAGTGAATACCATCGAATTTAAAACACACTTTTTAAACCATTTTTTTTATTATTATTTTAAAAAATAGCCCGTGTCTTAAATTCGAGTACAGTATAGTGATGCGTGCATTAAAATCACCAACAAAAGACAAGACTACCTGAGTACACAAACAGCAATGTGACTGACTGCCGAGAAAAGACGAACAAAGACGTCACTGCCCGAAAACACAAACAGTCACTGCCCGAATACACAAACACAAAGCACTGCCCGATTTCGAATCATCCGTGACGTACGGCAGCCATTTTCTAAGAAGCGTCATTAGCTTCCTGTGGAATTCGAAGAGAAGCTTTTACAATTTCAGCGTATCGTTATTAGGTTCGGTTTTAACAAACAGTACCAGCTTGGACAGATCGGAAATGCTGACCAGACCCCTGTATTTTTCGACACGCCAAGCAATACCACAGTTCACAAATTGGGAGATAAACAGGTGTGAGTAATCATGAGTGGAAATGAGAAGCAGCACATCACTGTAATTGTGTGTGATAGCAGACGGTCGCAAACTGCCTCCATGTGCGTAATTGAGGTTGTGTCTTGGTAAATTCATTTGATGTTTTATTTTTTCCTCAAATCGAGGGTGGGAAATTTGGGCTGCGTCTTAAATTCGAACGAATACGCTATCTATATTACATCAACATACACACAATCTAGTCTGGCAAGTCTTCATTCCCGTTCTCACATTGTGTCCTTCCCTCACCTCTACAACTGAGTACCAATCAATGGCAATTAGTTTCCGTAGCGAGTGTTTTAAAAGCCGACTGGAAGCGGATTTTCCTCTCATCCAGGACGCTGCCGTTTTTACTGCCGTGTTGCTGTACCGAGGCCAGAAACTTAAATTGTCTTTCAGCTGTCCCTGAAAAATATCCTGTAACACAAAACTGAAACTGAGCTTTCTGAAAAAAAAAAAAAAATCTACAAAATCTGCATACACAAGTGTATTTGAAATTGAAAATATTCAGAAACCCCCTTCAATACTTAGATCCACAAACAAGGCTGTTGTTATACACGTGTGTTGGCTGTTTGATATACAAACAAATAAAACATTTCATTGTATTACCTGTTCACCAGAAAACAGGGATTGTGACCCTTTTGTCTTCTCCAGATCCACACAACGCTGTGGTATCTGAACCCAGTATAAAATGCATGTTTCAGGAAAACAGTGTAGGATTCTCACATTGTTTCATTCTTCTTATGAACTGGAATATGATACTAGACAATGAATGATAACATATAAGGGAAAGGGCAATTTATTTATTTACCGAGTTTCAACCTCTTTAAATAGATGTACAAATAACCCTCACTACTTTTTGTAATAGGCCGTTTTAACAGCTTGCCTGCAGGATCTTGGCAGAGGATAGTGCTGCAATGTGTCCGCTAGGTGGCACCAAAACACTGTTCAAAGATTTTACATTCCAAAGGTCAGACTAATACATCCTGTTTAGCTGTATTAATTGTTGCATTGATCAGTGAAAAAAGAGCAATAATTAGGCTTCCTCTGCATGTGATCAAAACCTTTTGTTAACCTCCTCACTCAACAGCTTCCTCATTAGAAAGTATCAGAACTCCCTCACATCTTTTTCTGATGTGGCAGGGCACCTTGCTGATCTTGTCGAAACCACAATACGAATTCACTCTATTGTTAATATGAGCTAATCTTATATTGCTGCTCTTTCAACTAAGCTCAGTGTCCTTTGGATAGGACGGGGACTGTGTTATTTCAATTAAAAAAAGACAGCAACTGTGTGAAGGATTTTAAATTACCAACCCCACATTGCTACTTGTCAATACCCATTGATCCCATACTGGTTGTTAAAAATAGAAATACACAAAGTTCCAATGCTGAGTTCTTACCAGTGGATATTTGCATGTAAACACAGAACACCTGAACAACAACAACAAAAAAAACAGCTCCTTTCTACCTGAACAATATGCGTGTTATAACAACAGTATATGAGCAGGGAACTGTTTAGTATAAGTTACTGCTTAATCAAAACTAATAATAATAATAATAATAATAATAATAATAATAATAATAATATCACACATTTCTTATGTAATGTCCATCACTATACTGTAGCATTTCGGGTTCTTTTTGCGACAGAAATGAGACTGCAACCGTGAGTAGGTAAAGGCTCAAGCCATTTATTTTTACAATAATTCAATAATCACAAAATAAAATCATAAAGTGAGGGAAAGGGAACTGGGAGGTGAAAATGAAAATAAATGATGAAGTAGTTTTTCTCTCTATCCCCCCGAACACAACTTTCTCTCACACTCTTGTCTTCCCCAATCCTCCCCGTCTTTTCTCTGCACCCCCTTATCTGCACTCGCTTCCCCGCTCAGCCGTCTTTTACGCCAAACCTGCACCTCGATTGCCCTCCTCACACATCCACACACAACATGCAACCCCTCCACGCACACACCACCATGCGACCCCTGCACACACACACCACTGTGTAACCCCTGCAGGCATACACCCACCGTGCAACCCCTGCATGCACACAGGACCATGCAACCCCTGCACGCACACACTACCATGTAACCCCCTGCAAGCACACACCACCATGCAACCCCTGCACACACACACCACTGTGTAACCCCTGCAGGCATACACCCACCGTGCAACCCCTGCATGCACACAGGACCATGCAACCCATGCACGCACACACTACCATGCAACCCCCTGCAAGCACACACCACCATGCAACCCCTGCATGCACACACCACCATGCAACCCCTGCTGGCAATTAAAATAAATCACGCAAATGATTGTAGCCCTATAAAACTATACAGTCAATTAACCGCCTTGCTAAATAAATATATATTAAAAGTAAGCTACGAGAGTAATGGCATTGGCAGCAAATACAGCTTCCGCGATGGAAACAGAAAGAAAGCGTCATAGCAATCAGCCTTTTGGTGCGTTCCCCTTTAAGAGAGGCGGGCTGAGTGCGTGTGTCAGTCAGCTGCGTGTAGCAGTAACGTTTAAATACACCAGTCGAGAAAGCTTTCTTGTGTGCAATGTGTTTATATGATGGAGCGCACGCTTGCAGATATTGGCAGCGTGCTGTTGTGGCATTTAAATGCATTTGAATTAAACAAAGCAAGCTTCATAAACGTAATGCTTACCGGACGTTTGTTTAAAATAGCCGAAGCAATATTCAAACCGAGCTGCTTATCGGCTGTTGGCAATATCAAGAAAGAGCGCAAAGTACCGTGACAGAGATATTAAGAACGCAGAACCAGGGAAGCAGGGACTTCTAGAGTTAAGAAAGAAGCCATCAGTTGCAGGTTACTGTACATTTACCATTTGTTTTGTTTAAAAAAAAAAAAAAAAAAAAAGCTTGCGTGGTGATAGTTTATAGCAAACCGCATAGCAACACTGTGTATTTGTAGCCTAATTAATGTCGTTTATGTTTGTTTACTTTTAAAGCAGAAAATGTCCACATGTTTAAAGCAGTTGGCGTATTGTTTTTGTTCACTAACCTATTTGTGGATGTGTAAATGCTTTTTCTATAGATGATCGCAAATCCGACTTTTTCACATAACGCCTATACCCCAGTCCACAGAGGGTCGGATATGCGACGTTGTACTGTACTGAATATATAATGATTCCCCTAGCTATTTGTGGTCTTATGCTGCCATCTAGTGGAATAATAAGGGTATGTATTTAAAAAAAAAAAAAAAAACAGCTTCCAGATGATACATAACCTTATTACTCCGCTAGATGGCAGCAAGTTTTACAAATGTGTGAGATTAATTGTTAGTCCTATTATAAATTATTTTATTTTTAACAGGTCTTGCAAGAGTCTCGTAAAGATCACGAAAGCATAGTGTAGCTAAAGATAGCGTAGAGGACACTGCTGAATCAGAACCATTTCCTCCAGCAGGGTGTAGTGTAGGTGTAGAAAGATGTCAGATATCAGTCCACACTACGAAATAGAGATTGCCTTACAAAAGCGTTGGTAAGAGTACAATTTAACACGGTAGTAATACAGAAAAGGGACTTTCATAAAAACAAGATACCATCATATTTCACAATCGGGGCACTTCCTGAGTTACAGACATAAGTATTGGCACTCCCTGTCTGAACTCAAATAATGTACCTGCAATCTTTACTATTACTTGCTAGGATGCATGAGTGTCCAATAAACTTCAAAAACATATCACTGTTAAATAAGTATAGTTTAATTAACAGTATGTATTAAACTAAATAAATTAGTGAATAACATTGTTTCAATTGAAGGATGCCAATACTTTCTTCTGCGACTGAAGATAGATAGAAAGTCTAGTAATCTCGCTGTATACAAGGATACGAAAGGTAAGGCTACACGTCAAACTGACGTGGTTTGGATCGTATTGATTAGGATTTTCGGCGTTAAATAATGTTTCTTCTAAAGTCTCTTTAAAAATGTCATCCTCCTCACTCTCCGAGGTTTCAGCATCCTTTTGTTTGCAAACACTTGCTAGCTCCCTGCGTAGCCATGCTGCTTCTGTTCAGCTGGGTCCACACCTGAGTCGCGTATGTGGACGTCCCTGCAACTTGAACCAGCTGCTTGCAGGAGAGCCGGGCTCTACTTTCCAAGCAACCGCCTGAGCGACTTCTGTAGACATAGGCGATCACGTGGCAATTCGAGAACTCTGATTGGTTCTTATAATGCTGACTGAACGGCTTGCATACCTGTCATGAAGAAGCGCTAATTTTAAAAACAAATAAATAAAATAAATACAATTCTAAACTTGTAGACACGTGAAAAAGAAAAAAAAAACAAAAACGTGTCAACTCAGTTGTCAAAACCAAAAAAAAAAAAAAAAAATACTCTCAGTTATCATTAAAAAACTTAAACTTGTAGACGCGGGAACCTTGGACACAGCAATTGAGCGATTTCGGGAGCAATTGAGTTGCGCAACTGAACGCTCAGGTGTGGACCCGGCTTTAAACTTCCCTTCCCCTGCGCACGTCATATAGCAACGGGAGGAGTTCCATAGCAACCACTGAAACAGGTTTCCCGTTTACCAAAACACCGATTTAAAACTTAAAATTAGACTGCTTTCCAGCAACTTTTGTGTAAAACTAAACATTGGAGTTTGTTTTGGGATATGTAAAATAGTACAACAGCCATGTCCCCCACCTGGGATTGAACCCATGACCCTCCGATCAAGAGTCCAGAGCCCCTAACCACTACTCCACACTGCTAGTTTAAAACAGTCAGGAATACAATTAAAACAGTAACTTAATGTCAAGTATATTTGCGGGGAAATGGCTAATTAATTACACAATACAAATGCAACTGTTATCTGAAGTATTTTAAAATAATTTTATGCAAATGTATATCCCATTTATAACCTTAATTACTTTCCCCTAAAAAGAGCTAACATCTAACATGCCAGCTTTAATATACATGCAATTTCCACAGACGTGCCAATTAACTAATAGTCAAAACCAACAATAATGACTAATAATTGTGAAAATAGTGAAACTAACTACTACTAATTAAGAAATTAAGTGAATAATAGACACAAATAAATTCGGACACAAGTACCAAAAACCTGACAGTTCTGCAATTATAATTGTCTAATTAACAAGGTTTAGGAATACACTTGTGCATGATGGAATCTCAAACAGGCTTCACATTTACTGCATGCAAAATGATCTTCACCATAGATTTAAATCTGCAAACCATTTACAGGTTGTTGCTTTGGCACCAGAGTCTAAATATCTGCAGTTTTATGATTCCAGGTCAAGGAGTGCGGCTCAGTGGTGGCAGCGATCTCTGCTCTGGGAGAGTTGCGTACAATAGCAGAGCGCTCTCTAGTGGCGCCGTGTAACCTATGTTAGCAGTTATTGGTTGGTCTGTTAGGAGAGAGCAGTTTCACAATAGCAGCCAATACATCGCGGTGTATTCAAACAGTTGCTTTAACAGTTTTACGATTTTGGTGTGTGTGTGTGTGTGTGTGTGTGTGTGTGTCTCTCTCTCTCTCTCTCTCTCTCTCTCTCTCTATATATATATATATATATATATGTAATTACAACTTCTGTATTTTTGTAATGTAAAGTTAGTGACACTTTTTTTTGGTTTAGCATCTTGTCATATTTGTCAAGTTATAAATAGTCCATATTTCTTTTTCTAATACAATCGTCACAATCAGTTTTAAAAAGCCAAAAATTACAACAAAAATATTACTTATCACACATGTGTTGATCACACAAATCCATATTTGAAAAAATCAATTTGCAGCCACCGCACTGATAATGCAGGCTGGCCTTTTTGGACCTCCAGCGAGGCAGCTCTGAGCTTGACTCGCTACTGTTAGGCAGCGCTCTCAGCATGCAGGTCGTTCAATAGAAAGCACCACGTAACGCTCTGGAGATCTCTGCCTATTGAACGCACCCCTGATCTTAACAAATGGCACGTGTATGGGAGTAAGTGTAAACGTGTGTACATGTCTGCTGTTTGATGTTATACATGTTAGAAGGTAGGGCCCTCAAGTGTATGTTTGCATAGAGTCCAGTGATGGGTTAATCTGGCCCTGTCCCTCGCTCCCTCCATTCCAGCCATGTAAGAATGTGGGACCCTGATTGGTTGACCAACCAATTATTCAATATGGTCATTGATTCAAGGCAGGTGAATATAAAAGGACAGTGTCCACCTCATGCAGGTGAAGAAGTACACATGAGGCGAGTTGCTGGTCCCTAAATACAAAGTGCTGCAGTCTGTCTGTCTGTCTGTCTGCCTTAAGGAAACCTTTTATATAAGTTTAATTTTGTTTATTTATTATCTTTACAAAATAGCAGGGAACATGAAGCCTCATGAAACACTGAACTTATTATTTCATTATTATTATTCACTGTTTAACACACAGTGAAAGTTTATTTAACTTAATGAATGCAAAACACAAAACTATATTTACCTTAATCACCAATGTGGAAGAATAATATTGTAAATGTACAGGAAAATATGAAAATGATTTAACAAAAAATTATGAAACATAATACTGTCTTGGAAAAACACAAAATAGTCCTGAGGCTGATGGATCTATGAGATCTCTATGTCATTTGTTAACATGATACTTCATTTATCAAATAACCACGTCCACGGGTAAATGTATTAAGTAATCAGAAAATGTATAAAGTTACCAGCTGCTGGATCCGTTTATAAAATGACAGAGGAAATGTTGGTTAATAGAGTGTAAATATATAAAGATAAAACGTCAGGTAGGCGAGGTTGTGTAAAGAGATATTTCTGCTCGTATAAAGGTTTGATTTCTCTCAAATCAGCAATACGAGGGAAGATGAAATAATCTTTACTTCATTGATTCTAGTTTCTTTTTTTAACGTTATAATATTTTTAAAATGTCTCCAAATATAAATATGAATATTTCCCAATACACTTTTATTTTTCCAGACATAGTTTTGTTTTCAGCATTTAAAATATGGTAAGAATCTAATGTTACTGCTGATAACTTTCTGCATCGTTGTTTGTTTCTACACACAGCAGCTCCTTTCTACCTGAACAATATGCGTGTTATAACAACAGGATATGAGCAGGGAAGTGTTTATTATAAGTTACTGCTTAATCAAAACTAGGACTACGACTAATAATAATAATAATAATAATAATAATAATAATAATAATAATAATAATAATAGCACACATTGTACCGTTACAAAAAATTATACCTATTTTATAATCTCTGTCTCTCATAATGTAAATACAATTTCACAGATCCACAACAGATTTTATCTATAAATGACTGAATAAGGTTGACTTTACAAATACATAATTTCACAATTTAAATTTAAAAAAAAAACATAGTTAAAATTAATGTGCACGAGCAATAGCCAGATGTCTTTGTTAATCGAGCTTGAAGAATTAAGTAGCCTGTGTCTTAAATTCGAGTACAGTATAGTGATACGAGCATTAAAATCAACAACAAAAGACAAGACTACCTGAGTACACAAACAGCAATGTGACTGACTGCCGAGAAAAGACGAACAAAGACGTCACTGCCCAAATACACAAGCAACAACGTGACTTACTGCTGAGAAAAGACGAACCAAAACGTCACTGACCGATCTAGAATCATCCATGACGTAGAGGCAGCCATTTTGAAAATAGCGTGATAATCTTAATGAGGAATTTGAATGGAAGCTTTTACATTTTCAGCGTTTCGTTATTAGGCTCAGTTTTAACAAACAGTACCAGCTTGGACAGATCGGAAGTGCTGACCAGACCCCTGTATTTTTCGACGTGCCAAGCAATACCACAGTTCACAAATTGAGAGAAAAACAGGTGTGAGTAATCACGAGTGGAAATGAGAAGCAGCACATCACTGTAATTGTCTGTGATAGCAGACGGTCACAAACTGCCTCCATATGCGTAATTGAGGTTGTGTCTTTGTAAATTATTAGTTATTTGATGTTTTATTTTTTCCTCAAATTGAGGGTGGGAAATTTGTTCTGCGTCTTAAATTTGAAAGAATACGCTATCTATATTACACCAACATACACACAATCTAGTCTGGCAAGTCTTCATTCCAGTTTTCACCTGTCCCTCACCTTTACAATTGAGTACCAATTAATGGCAATTAGTTTCCACAGCGAGTGTTTTAAAAGCCGACTGGAAGCGGATTTTCCTCTCATCCAGGACGCTGCCGTTTTTACTGCCGTGTTGCTGTACCGATCCAGAAACTTAAATTGTCTTTCAGCTGTCCCTGAAGAATATCCTGTAACACAAAACTGAAACTGAGCTTTCTGAAAAAAAATGTACAAAATCTGCATACACAAATGTATTTGAAAATATTCAGAACCCCCTTCAATACTTAGATCCACAAACAAGGCTGTTGTTATACACGCGTGTTGGCTGTTTGATTAGTCAATAAAATATACAAACAAATAAAACATTTCATTGTATTACCTGTTCACCAGAAAACAGGGATTGTGACCCTTTTGTCTTCTCCAGATCCACACAACGTTGTGGTATCTGAACCCAGTATAAAATGCATGTTTCAGGAAAACAATGTAGGATTCTCACATTGTTTCATTCTTCTTATGAACTGGAATATGATACTAGACAATGAATGATAACATATAAGGGCGAGGGCAATTTATTTATTTACCGACTTTCAACCTCTTTAAATAGATGTACAAATAACCCTCACTACTTTTTGTAATAGGCCGTTTTAACAGCTTGCCTACAGGATATTGGCAGAGGTTAGTGCTGCAATGTGTCCGCTAGGTGGCACCAAAACACTGTTCAAAGTTTTTACATCCCAAAGGTCAGACTAATACATCCTGTTTAGCTGCATTAATTGCTGCATTGATCAGTGAAAAAAGAGAAGTAATTAGGCTTCCTTTGCATGCGATCAAAACCTTTTGTTAACCTCCTCACTCAACAGCTTCCTCATTAGAAAGTATCAGAACTCCCTCACATCTTTTTCTGATATGGCAGGGCACCTTGCTGATCTTGTCGAAACCACAATACGAATTCACTCTATTGTTAATATGAGCTAATCTTATATTGCTGCTCTTTCAACTAAGCTCAATGTCCTTTGGATAGGACAGGAAGTGTGTTGTTTGAATAAACAAAGACAGAAACTGACGTTTTAAATTACCAACCCCACACTGCTACTTGTCACTAATGACAGTTTTGCTCATTTCACATCTATAGACTACTGCACTGTGGCAGCATAAACTGTTCACTGCTCTGTATATATATAGAACAAGCATGACTACAAACAAAACAGGAATAGTCAGGTCTTCATTTTGTTGCTTAATAATGGATCATTTAAAAGCCTTTCAGTCAGTATGTGATTGTAACACAATACAAAAATGAACCAGAGAGAAGTGAATCAGACTTGTCAGGTGCCCAGACTGTTATAACACAATACAAAAATGAACCAGAGAGACAAGTGAATCAGACTTGTTAGGTGCCCAGAGTTTTATAATGAAGGAAATAAAGATGTTTAGGTGGCAGCCTTACTGACAGGATCCTTTATTGCTCTCTTGAACTCTCTAATTTAAAAAACGTCTTCTTGCTATCTTGCTTCATCAATGGCATATTATTTACTTTTATTTTAATTATCATGTGTGACCCAGTGATTTGCAGTGCTCAGGTGTACAGGTGATGCAGGTGCTCCAGCAACGACAGATACAAAGTTTTACGGTTCAAAACAGTTCTTTATTTTCTCTTGGTCTGCTTGAGACCGTTAAATAATAATGCTGGCTCTACACAACAATGTGTTTTGCCAGCGTATAAACCACCGGGTTCAGTCCTGAAATAATAATACAAAGAACAACACACAACACAGACACTTCTCCTGACAGTGAGTGCTCTGAATGCAGGTGCGGAGCAAGGTAATACAGTGACAGTTGTGCAGTGAAGTCCGGGCTTGATGCTGGCCTGTAGCGACAGCTCCCGGTTCGTGTTAGCCGTCTAACAGTGACAAACACACAGTTAGTTTCCACAAACAAACAAAACACTTAACACTCACCATACGCTTTTCACAGTCCGTTTCCTTTCTCGCTCATTCTCATAACCACATCAAAGGAACAGATTACATCATCACATCCCCAATTATACCCTTAGTCACGCCCCCTGCGATAGCTAGTCCAATCATGTCTCGTCTAATCCATGACTGACACATCGCCTACCGCTTTCGGGCGATGACTTCGGCATCGTGACTCCGCCCCCTTCCTGGCTGGCTGGCTTCCGACTGATCCTGGAATGAACTGCCAGACCAACCAGTACGAGGCACTCTGTTCCTGTCATACAGCACCCTCACAGATCGGGAGGGAGATTGTTGTCTAGGATTCATTTGCTCTCTGTCACACCATGTCACCATGAGGTTCAGTGAAAGAACTAACTGAATAATAATATTTAGATGTTTTCCAAGATGCAGTTTGTAATTATCTGTTAACTGTTGTTGCTTCGCTCCCAGAGTCTCTAAGTGCAGTTTTGTGATTTCAGGACATAGAGCAGTGCGGTTAGGCGGTGACAGCAACCTCTGCTTTGGGAGAGTTGAAGTACTGCATGGGCAGACCTGGGGAACAGTCTGTGATGCTGACTTTGACTGGCAGGATGCAGAGGTTGTCTGTCGGGAGCTGAAGTGTGGAATTCCTAAAGAGGTGCTGGGAGGAGCCCCTTTTGGAGAGGGGCAGGGTACGGTCTGGTCCGAGGAGATGCAGTGCCAGGGAAAGGAGCCCCAAATCTATAAGTGTTTGACTTCAGCCAGCAAGAAGCAGAGCTGCACACACAGGAACGACGTGGGCCTTGTCTGTTTCGGTGAGTCTATAACTTTGTTTATTAACCCGGGGCCATAAACATTATGGGTGGATATCAAGCAAGTCATTTAGACAAATGTTTCAATGAGAATTCTTTATTAAAGTCTTTACAATGTGGGCTCTGTGATTTTGCTTTAGGAGGCTCAAATGTAAAAGAAAGTAAGACATGGAAAGTGAGAACTTTTTTTAACCAGATAACATGTTTATATTATATGTATATGTCCAATACAATCCAAGAAGCTTAGCATACCATGAAGCATTTTTATATACATTGGATACATTAGAGCCAATTTTTTAAATAGAAATTGACCAGCTTGATACCGCTAGCTGAATGCTGCTTCATTTTCGGCAAGCCTGTTTTTGATCATATACCCGAGGGTGTGAGGGATTGGGTTGTTCTAGATGAGTGTCACTCTTCAGAAGTCTGTAATTAAATTAACTGATGCATAATTATTAGAAAGCTAAAGAAATGCATGCCCACCAATCATACCCTTGCAGCCAATATTACAACAACATAGCAACCCTTTTGTGATTGATAGCTAGAGTAAAGCAAACCCCATGTCCTGGTTCTCTGCTTGTGCTGTGCCCTGCTCACACTCTGCTGCCCTGTGTGCAGGGTACACTGAGTACAGGCTGGTGGGTGGCCCGGACTCCTGTTCTGGTCGAGTGGAGCTGCAGTATGATGGTCAGTGGGGGACGGTCTGCGATCGCTATTGGGATCTACAGGACGCCACAGTTCTCTGCAAGCAGTTGAATTGTGGGTACGCTGTATCAGTCCCGGGACAGGCCTGGTTTGGTGAAGGCAGCGGTGATGTACGGACTGATATATTCGACTGTGATGGCAGTGAGACACACATATCAAATTGCTCCATCTCTGCATGGGGACGAGGTAACTGCACTCATAGCAATGATGCAGGAGTGAATTGTTCAGGTGAGTAGTAATCACTCTAATGGGTGGAAGATTGAATAGGTAACTTAACATCCTATCTGCTAAACATATCTCGGTATTCTAGGTATTCAGATCTTCTACTGCCATCTGGTGGGATTGTAAATTAAATCAATTTACTGTTACAGTATTTTTTTATACCCATTAGTATTGATTAACTGTTCCCATATTTGGGGTGTATTAGATGTGTGCAGTTTATGATATTTTATATGTTATGTATGCATACAAATAAAGCAAACGGTCTCACATTTAATCTTATATAGTTTGAAATGCTATTTACACTTTTAATTAAATTCTCAATTATCCATGTTGGTTCTGAGTTCTAAAGCACCAATACCATTATGAGTTTATTCATTTCTCTATAAAGCTAAATCTCTGAATAGCTTTGAGCTTGCTCCAGGTGGAAGAACAGACAGTGCCCAAACAACAGAATTACTCTGAAACCATGTTTATGTTTTAACTGATTCAACATACAAGATAACAAACTGTAGACTGATGTAGAAGCTGTAGATGCAGTAAATAATGGTGCTGTTCCTTCAGCTCTGACGTGTTTCATTCCCCCCCTGCTCACTCTTATTATCTTCAGGTCCATTGCTACCAGCACAAGCAGGTCGAGTCGGACCTCTACCAAGTAAATGCAACACCAGTAATGAAGGGACCACGCTCTGCTCAGGTTAGTGCAATTCAAACTCTTGTGTTAATAAGTTATTTCAATGTGACTATACTGACATTACTGCCATGGGTACAGTCTGTGACAAGGATTCTTATCTGAAAATCGGCACGCATTATCATAGGGTTATTATTTATATTATTACTAACTGATTCTGTGCCTAAGCTGCAGTGATTGTGTTATTGATGTGTGCTTGTGATTCTGTCCCCCTAGATCACACGGCCCTCAGGCTGGTTGGGGGAGGAGGTGCCTGCGCTGGGAGGGTGGAGGTTTATCACAACGGCTCCTGGGGGACGGTCTGCGATGACTCCTGGGACCTGGCAGATGCTGAGGTGGTGTGTAAGCAGCTCCAGTGTGGGACGGCATTCAACGCCTCAGTGTCAGCCTCCTTCGGCCAGGGGACCGGGCCCATCTGGCTGGACGAGCTGCGCTGTCAGGGGAACGAATCGACTCTGTGGGGGTGTGACTCAGGAGGGTGGGGGCAACACAACTGCAACCACAAGGAGGACGCAGGAGTCGTGTGTTCAGGTACAGGATTGCAATAACTCACTATACCTAACCAGTGGAAACTGAGCCATCTCTATATTAGCCATTAATATGTTAATAGTGGAAACCAAGGCAATATCAATTACTACATAAAATGTATTTAATCTTAGAGGTGGAGCTCAGTGTTTAGGACAGTAAGCAGGGCAGATTACTGGTGATCCTCTAATGATTTCAAACTATTTATAGCACCTCTCCAATTTGTAGTTGATTGTATTAAAACGTTTTGTATAAAAAGCTTTTTAATATTGTCTCGCAGCAGTATTGTAATCAGGATAGTTCTGAGTGTCATTCATTGCAGTGCAGTTTTCTTTCACGATTGTATGTTGTTTTGACAGAGTTCAAGGATCTTAGACTGGCTGAAGGCTGCTCTGGACCAATAGAGGTTCTCTACAATGGCACCTGGGGTAGTGTCTGCAGCAACAGAATGACACAGATTACAGCTTCAGTGATATGTCAGCAGCTGAACTGTGGAGAAAGTGTTTCTATTAGAGATGCACAATCCAGGCTGAGTTCTGATTACAAATGGCTTGATGAAGTGATCTGCCGAAGACACGACTCTACACTGTGGCAGTGTCCATCCTTACCCTGGGGTCAGACAAATTGCGAAAACTATGAGGTGGCTGCGATTGAGTGCACAGGTAAAGATCTCCCTCTGTTGTTCCTCTGCTGGTCACCTGATGGCTCAGCAGTTAAAGACCACAGGTTTGAATCCTCCTCCTGAGATAACAAGGACATGCTGCCCCTAGCAAGTTACACAACATGGTAGCTGTGTTATTGGAGGATTCTGTCCTTTCTAAGAGAGGTCCATTTGATGTTCCCTCTTCTTGGTGAATGTTAACAACACTTCTGGAAGCAGAGCAGCGGATAGTGTCCACAGATCCCTGATCAAACCCCTGCACATCAAAGAGGAGAGGCCAGAGCAGGGATGTGTTAAAGTACAGAAAAGCAGGGCCTCTTTAGAATAGAGAGCAGATGAAACTTAAGAGATCCCAATGGAAATATGCCCAGGCCTTATGGAAACCCCTACAGCAATATCTTCAGAATACTTTGCATTCACCATTTCTTGTTTCAGCTCAAAACAAACAAGACACAAAGCAGGAGCATGCTTGAGCAGAGTGTGAATGCATTGTAATTTTTTTCCCAAACACTGAATTCACTTAATTGTTTGTTTTTAACAGTGAAAGAGAAGCCGTCTGTCACCAGCATACCCAAGTCATGCTCTGAAGACCTCACTCAAGAGCACTGCACAGGTTATTTTTTATTTAACAGCGTCTAAAAATAATGCATAAAATTGCAAAAGCATGGCCTTACAGTGACATGTATTGACATTTTAGACAACATTGTCAACGTTTGGCCTTTAAATTTCTGCTGTTAACTAATTTTAATGAGCGGTTCTTATAGTTTCAAATTAATAATTCAACACTGAATTGTGATTGCCTCTGATCTCTGAGACTGGTTACCTAGATTTTTTTCCAGAAAGGGAAATCAAGCCTCTGTCTACTACTCACACAGCAGCCTCTGGGCTGAACTGATTCAGTAAGCCCTGCTGTTTTATTCCAGAGCCAGCAGAGCTGAGGCTAGCTGGAAGCTCAAGTCCCTGCTCCGGACGGGTGGAGGTGCGGTTCGAGGGGTCCTGGGGGACAGTCTGCGGTGATTCCTGGGACCTGAAGGACGCCCAGGTGGTCTGCAGACAAGTAGGCTGTGGGGCAGCAGAGAGCGCAGGAGGGGGTGAGGCTACGTTTGGACAAGGGAACGGCATCATCTGGCTGGATGAGGTGAACTGCAGGGGCAGCGAGATGCATCTGTGGGACTGCCGGCGCTCTCTACTGGGACTCAATGACTGCGACCACAAAGAAGATGCATGGGTTACCTGTGCAGGTGAGAGAGGGGGTTATCTGAGCAGGGGAGATGGGGAATGAGCTGTACTGGGGAGAGGCTCTGTTGTGTTAGGCAGGGAGTACTTGCTTACATTGCAAATATTAACAGTCATTTCATTCTGTTTTACTTCAGACTACACTCTCATAAACATAAACACAAAAGCACAGCTCTAAGGGGAAATGTTTCTTATTGTGTAGCGTTCTGAATTTGGGAGTCGCGTGGATAAATGAAGGGAGGCCTCAGTTAGGGCTTTCCTATGTAAGCAATGTGAATACAGCTTTTTTGCTTCATTTACAGTACAGTACCCAACTGTTTCCAGAAGTGTCTGTCTGTCTTCCTCTCCAACAGAAGCCTCTCCACCCAGGCTGCAGCCACAGAGAGACATGACCATCCCATTGATAGCCTGCATCGTGCTGGGAGCTCTGCTCTTTGTGGTGCTGGTCCTGTTAGCCGGGCAGCTGCAGCACAACAGGATGCTGAGGAGAGGTAGGGAACAAATCCCTTTAAAGAGATGCAAGTTCAGGAAGGTGACACACTCAGGTCCTAATGCGTTGTTCTAGGATTGTATTCAGTAATGCCCTACACCGGCATTTTAAATCTGCAGTGCTTTCCAGACAACACAAATTCACTACCCAGATCCTTTATAGCAGCGATCCTTGTTCTGTGCATCTCAGATGACAATTTAAAAATCATTCTCTTTTATTAATGATCTGGTTAGAGAAAAAGCTGGTCTTGAACCACATGTGCGATACCAGCCTGCTGCAGTAGGGGCAGCAGAGGACACAATCTTGACAAGATCATTAATTAAAAAGCTGTTTAAAATGGCAGTTTTAAATAAAGAAAAGAAATGGTGTTCTTGCACTGTGGATCACTGAAGGCTGTGCTGTTCAGTACAGTGTGTGCAGAGCTGTGTCACTGTGAATGAGAGCCTGTTTCCTCCCATAGGGATTGCTGAGGAGGAGCTTGACCCCTTCCATGAAGCCGTTTACGAGGAGATTGAGTACAAACTGGCCAGACAGGGAACCTATGATGCGCCCAGGAGAGGTGAGTAAGAGGGGAGGGGGAGTGGAGAAAGAGAGAGCCAACACACACATCACACTGCCACACAATCCACAAACATGACTCAAAGCAGCAGACTTGTAAACCTCTCACCACAGGAAACACTACAAAGAGTGGGAGACAGGCAGGAACAGAGCAGCAAACAGTAGATAATATGTAGTTACTTAGGGTGTAGATCACAAAACCACTGTTTAATTTCCTATCCTGAATTCAGTAATCCAAACATTGAACAACAGCTACAATAGTAGTCAGTGTGCAACAAGTAGCAGGTAGTGAATTTGCAGAGTGAAAGCAGGCAGCACTAACCCTGTCTCCTGTTCCAGGGAGTTTCCTTTCTGATGAGCTGCCCTCTGACTACGATGATGTGGAGGACAGTGAGGGGAACCCCATCCCAGGTAAGGGGGGGGCTGTGTTACAAACCTATGAAGAAACAATTCTCTCACCTGTATCACCGATTCTGTTCTCTGTCTGGTTTAGGTGAAGCAGTGCTCTCTCTGGTCTGTAACACTAATGCTGTTCTCTGTCTCTTTTAGGTGAATCGATGCCCTCTCTGGAAGGAGAGACCCCAGGGTACTATGACGATGCCGTCCCTATGAACAGTAACCCAGAAGATTTATCAGGTGAGTTCTTGCAGACAAGCCCTGTAGAGAAGCCCTGCACCAAACCCAGTCTTGGAGAAAGTAAATGTATTCAATCAGGTTCCTAATTTAGCTCACGTTTGTCATATCCTCAGTCACTGCATATTGTTTGTGCAGGTAAGTCCCAGGACTGTGCAACATCCCCCGCCATGCCCGTTGAGCAGTAGAGTGGGTTTGATTCTAGGGTGCCAAGTAGTTTTTCTGCATTTGATGGGTCAGTCTTAATGTTATGTAAACAGTTTTATTTAGCACTGTGAACCCTGTATGTCTGTTAGTGGACAATAGGAGGGAGTTAATATGCTGTGGGTGAAAGCAGGTCAAACTCCAGACCTAACCTTGATTCCTGTTCCTAGGGAGTTTCCATTATGACGAACTTCCCTCTGGCTACTATGATGTGGAGGACAGTGAGGGGAACCCCATCCAAGGTAAGGGGGACTGGAGTCTATAGTGGGGAGGGATTGGGATGGCCCCTCACATATCCTGCCCCGCTTCAGCACAGCACACCCTACTGCCCCAGGAGCAGCACGCTGTGGGGGAGCCTGTAACTGCCCCACTCCCACCTCTTCCAGCAGGTGTCACTACCAGGCAGTGGAGTTTGAGAAGTTCTGAATCTCTCAGAAACCACCCATGGCACTCTAATCACACCCATTGCTTCAACCAATCCCTGACCCCAGATCTGTGTGAACCCTCCCACTGCGTAAACCCAACCAGTCCCTGATTGTGTGTGTCTCTCTTTGGCAGGTTTTCCCCTCACTCCCCCTGGAGAGGAGAATGCCCGGGCCGCACTGCCCCCTGAAGAAGGACCCGCTGCACCTGACAGGACTGACTACGATGATGTTGGGGAGGAGTCTCCAGGAGAGGGTGGGGCGCTGTGAGGCTGGCAGTGTGTCTGGGAGGAGAATAGAGGGGCAGCTGGAGCCCCCTAAAGTTCTAGAGCTGTAAGAGCGCCATTAACTGTAAACCTGCCAGTTTCACTGCAGTTCCAGCCGCCTTCTGGGATTTCACAGTGAAACTCCATTGGCTGAATATTTAGCAGGCTTCTCATAAAAGTGCTTCATGTCAAATATGAATTTTTCCCTTTATGCTGCAAAATTGCATTTTGTTAGAAACAAGCATCAAATTAGGAAACCATGTCGCGAATGCTAACTGAAGCAACCTCAAAGATCAGTATTTTATATATATATATATATTTTTTAAAAATCATTGTTTCTGGCTACCAAAGTAACTGAAACAGTTCAAAATGTAACTAATAGCCATTGGGTGGGTTTTGTGAAACACATTGTTATATCAATGGTTTTTGTGTGCACCCCCATCACAATTATGAAGGTATATACAGATTTCCAAATTTAAAGGAGATTCGCTTGGCAGTCTGCTGTCTGTGTATTTTGTGTCCATTTTTTCTAGCAATGTCTCTTCTGGTCAGGTTTTCTTTTAAATCCAGTCTTTAAATACAGATTGTGTTTTAATAGGGGTCTGTGTTCCCTCTTTCAGCCTGTAATTGTGGTGGTGTGCAGTTTCAAAGGGGATCTGGTTTGAAAATGGATTGTTTTGAAATTCTGTTGTAAAGTTTGGATTTACAGAATTCCTGCAGCCCAACTCTTGATAGTTACGCTGTTTGTAATTCATTTGGAGCTTGGTGTGCAGATAAAAAATGATGTCTATATTAAAATGTTAGTTTTTTTTTTATTTGAATATATGTATTCTGTTTTAATGTACCATTTCTAAACGTATAGCATTTCTTGCAGAGTGTGCAATGGCTTGAAGGCTGTATTCTATTTTTAAACAATAAAGTCTAATTTATCATCTGGCGGATGGCGTGTGTTTTTGTTGTAAAAATGGTTAATGTAATACACAGAGAATGTATTCAAGGTTCCTTTAACTGTACTTACTATGTATGTGCAACAGCCTGCAAAAAAAGGCTGCATTGTCACAAAAAATAACTGGCCAAAGGTTTTGCATCATCCTACAGAATTAACTCATTTTGCTTCAGAAAGTCGAATGAAACCTGCTGAATAATCTTATGTTGACATATTGACTTGCATACCACTTTGTTGTTTTCAATATACTCAAGTCTCAGTTCTAAAATTCAAGGTGATGCAAAACCTTTGACCATAGCTGTACATTCACTGAGCAAGTTTCACTGATACCTCTTTCCCTGACAGAACATTTTATGAGACAACCTCTCTTGTTGAACACTTTATTACTGGAGCTCTGGCATAACTGGCTGACCCGCTGAATTACCAACTGAAGAATCGAGGGTGCAGCTTTAAAGATACAAACTTGAGTATTCACTGGCCCTTCCTATGTTAAACACACAACAGGCTAAATATTTCCTTAGGTATGGTGACACGTCATAACCCTCGGTCTCTGGTCATGTGTGAAAGCAGTTTTGATCTCACTGGGAGACTAATCGTGTGAGATTGAGAAGAGGCAAGATTTCAATTTTAAAAAATGTCAGCTCTGAAGATGTAACAGGATTTCTAAATGCATACTATGATCTTTATTGCAATATAATTTATTAGTACACAGTTATTTGTAAACAAGCACGAAAATGTTTTTTGGGTTTTTTTTAAATATCCACAAGCTACTGTTTCTCAAAGGGTTTTCTGTCCGGATAGATGAATATTTGAATGCTTTTCAGTTATGATTACACAAAGATTTGAACAGAACAATATAAAGTTGCTTTTTCTTTTTTCTGCGGCAAAGCATAGAAAAAACTCTCTACGTTGGCAACCAAAATCTAAACTCAAGGATCCACCTGTTTATCTTATTTTATATGCTATATTCCTAGGAAAACGCATGTATTAAATGATGTATTTTATAAACACAGCAGGCGAGTGTTTAATATGTTTAAGACACAAAATAATGAATTACCTTGACAAAGCAGACATGAAAACATGTTTTTTTTTTTCTTTTGAGTATAGTTTGACACACGTGGACATATATAGGTGAGCTTTATGAAAATCTAAAGCCTTACATATAGATGGAATACACACCTTTACTATAGACGAGCTCTTAGGTATATTTTAGGAAATGTAAACGTTACAGCAGCCATTGTACAAGTCAGATATTAGAAAGAGATAGCGAGGCTGCCTTGGTGTCCAGATTAGTAATGATAAACACAGAGTGGTTAAGTGCTTGCACACACATGAAGCCTAACACGACAGTCGCCGCATGACATATTAATAAATTAATGAATTGTCTTTTTTGCATTCATTACCGTGTACCTATCACATTAACAAATGGAAACAGCATTAATTAAATGCAAACTTTCTTCTTGAAGTGGAATTTAGGATCACCGGGAACTAAAATATTCCTTTTTATGAAAAAAAAAAGACTTCAGAGAAACAAGATTTCAAATCGGTTTTGAATACTAATGTGAAATATTACAATGTTCTTGCTAGCGCTCAGTCCACAGGCGTTTGTGTCCCTGTGAAAGTGCTTCGTTGGGCTGCTTTTATTCTCTGCAATGCTACCTTTGCTCGAGGCAAACTGTGCTCTTAATAAGCAGGTATACTTCTTAAAGGCTCTAGATTAACTAAATTGAGTTTTATGAAGGTGGTCCTAGATCTACAGCTATGGCCGAAAGTTTAGCATCACCCTATAGAATTAACCAATTTTGATACATGACGTCGAATGAAACCTGCTGAATAATGTTACGGTAACATATTGAATGACATAGCGTGTTGTAGTTTTCCATATACTTAATGAAAAAAATGACAATTTGAAAAATGTGACATTTTGAAATCTAACAGTACTACTATTTTTCCGGTAGACTTTATTTGCGATATCATTTTGTTTCTTTGATTACATGATGTTAAATAAAATATCGAAATGATGTTCATAAAGTTGTATTTTTCTATTTTGAATTATGTCTCAACCCCCCGAATTTGAGGTGATGCAACACTTTTGGCTGTAGCTGTAGGCGTGTTGTGCCGCTCTGGAGCTGCATTCAAAGGGTGGTTATACAATGTAACACTTGCAAGGGTGGAGGGTGAAGCCAAAACAAAAAAAAACACAGAGCAATGAAAATTGGACAACCAGCGGTGGATCATAAGAGTGATAAGAGGCTGTCGAACATTTTCTAGCAAACTCTCTTTGAGGTACTTGGGTCTCCCGTCACACTGTAAGTGCAAAAAGCAAATTACTAATCATATCATTAAAAATACACCAAGATCTTTAATTTTACTCTTCTGTAAATTTCCACAGCAGTGCTAAGTCTATGAAGCCGTTGTAATACCCAATCCTGTATCCCTACTTCTCTATGCCCTGTCCGTCACACAGCAGAGCCTTCTCTGTACAGGGCCGGGGCGGGATCAAAAGCTGTATTGCATTTGCAGACATGCCTGTACTGTAGGATGCTTTCAACATGTAAGATACACACCAGGTTATATAGGCCAAACGTAAAACCAATACAATTAGTTTTTTCTTTCTTAAAGGGCCAGTGGCCTAACCCTGTGAATTCTAATAAAACTGTCCCACTGGCATTTCAACCCTACATTACACACTTCGGACTCCATTGTTTACCAGCACTGTAGATGATCCTGAAAGTGTGATGTACTGCACCTGCCAGCAGGGGGGGGTGCTACATCACAATTCCATACAAACAAGCTCACAAGTCAATTAATTCGAAGGCATTCTTGTAATAAGTGTTAGTGTGCTGCTGTTCTATTTTTTTGAAATATTTTGGGGTTTTGAATTCCAGTGGTGTTGCTGGACAACACAATAAATAAAATAGGAGTTACAAACCCCCTTTTCTGCCATGTATGGACAGGATAAGGTTACTATAAGGTCAGTTGAATCAAACAGCTTTAAAGTAATGGCAAAACTAAGGTCTAGTGGCCCCCAAACCATTCTAAAGTCAAATATGAGCCTAATTATTATACTCATAAAGCTAAGGGGAACCCTCACATTGGTTTCTTTGACCCACTGCTATTGGATGAGTACCTCTTTGATAATGCACATTTTAAACATTTTGGAGAAAAGGTGATTTTATAAATGTCCCCTTCCTGCTGACATTAAGACGGCCTGAGCATTAGGTCTGAGCTGTGGAGAGCCCATTCCCTTTGTATAATGGGGGGAGCAGTGGTAGCCAGAAAGGTATCCTTCCTTAGTGGAGCGCAGTTGGCTGCAGGCCTCCTGGCGACTGTCCCTGTTGGTGGAAATGGGGGGTGAGGCTGGTGTCAGGACTGGTGATAAGTATAGAGGCAGGTATGCTGTTTGGAGGAAATAATGAAGGCGCAAGCCCCTTTCACACTAACGCTCCTACCCGGGTCCCAACCTGGGTTCTGGCTACCCGGGTCACAATACCACGTACCCTGGGTCGGCAGCGACCCACCTCAGGATGTGGGTCGACACACTTTGACTCGGGTTGAGCGAGACAAAATGCATGATGGCTGTTCGTAAGCCAACGAAGCAACAAACAGCCACGCCTGCGTGAAGGTTTCACTTCCGCAAGCAACATTTCTGTTTTTTCTGTTGAACAATATTTTTGTTGACTGAGACACCCCATGAGCCAGATTGCAGCAGGGATGAACATTTGCCTGACGAGTCAATCCAGTGAAGCTTGGATGGAAGCTGCTTCTTGGGCATTGCGTGCGTGCATTTACTTGCTTCTGTCACCCAGGTCGACCCTGATTCTTCAAAAACCAGTGTGAAATCACGTAGCCCACCCGCGTGACACCAGGTCACAACCCGGACAGAGCATGCCAGTGTGAAAGAGGCTTTAATGTACTAGGGGAACAGCGACTGCAGACATCAATTTAACATACAACTGTGTATAAAACATGAAACAAAGCATTTTTTTCTTCAAAGAAAAATAATAAAATAATAGTTAATAAGCAAATAACTTGAAATAGCACCAGCCAACACAGCAGAATTTTATACTTCGCCGTTCAATTCTGAGGTTCTGTAAGTCCCCTCTCCTTAGATGTTGTCACTACAGATTGGGAGCTTACAGCTCTCATCTTCACACCAGCCCGAGACCAAGAGCTGCGCCGACTCTGTGGTTTGTACAGAATCTGAAAAACAAGCAGCTGTGTGACGTGAAGCTGTGGTCGTCTGTGTGCTGAAGCTGCTGATAACTGCTGCACAGGGTAACAGCACAGGGAGACAGTGTAATGAGAGTATTAGTGCTTGACAAGATGCAGACATGTACCTTCTTCTCATGAAGATACAGCGCTGGGTGATGTATATGGAGTGCTTTAATGCTCATTAAGATCCTGTAGAGCCTTATATCAATATTATAATAGGAATCATTAAACTATGAATGAAAAGCAATGGTGAACTGTATTTTCAATGGTAACAAGATACACCTCAATTTCCCAATGGGACTTTTACCATGTATAATACTAACTATCATACATACAGAAATGTTCCAAAAACCAATGCATTTGCTAGTGGTATACTATACCATTATAACATTGCTTTGGCAAACCAAGCTCTCTGATTGGCTGAAAGGCCTGTACAACTCTCCTAACAATGCAGAGCTGAGGAGGCAGGTCCGAAGGGGCACTTAACCTAGAAGAAGATCAAAGTGAGTCTGTTAACAACTGTGAAAAGTGTAGCACCGCCATCTGGTTTTCTCACTGCTGGTATTGTAGGCTTTAATAGTATTAGTTATACTGCCTCAGTTCTATATGAATTCCTAATCCGTACATAACACAGAATACCTACTGAGTACAGGATCTGTAAATGCTGCCAAAACCACACTGTGTGTCAGAATAGGGCTCTAACCACAGCCAAGTGTTCAGAAGTCATCGACTTGAAACAGAAACAGTGGCATGTAGCTATTGATAGTTTATTCATTTGATGTGGATTCTCATTACACTGTGCACTTGTAGTGGAGCATTTGCTATGTAGGGGAGTTAAGTTTCAGTCTTTAAATGTATTATTTGCATATGAGGCCCATTGCTGACAAGACTGAAGAAAGAAACGGCTGCAGCTGAGAGCACTTGCCAGAGGAAGCAGGAAAAACCTTCTCTACGTTTATTTTATATTTAAAAAAAAAAAAAAAGTCAGAAAATTGAGGGAAACTTTCTTTTCAAAATGCATTTTTGTTTTTCACAATGATTAAGTAGGCTTTAAAAAAATCATCTAGATTTTAAATGTTACATAATAAAAATAAGGGTGATGTTAATCTTGTTTAAGAAGATATTTATAAAAATATGAAAATGCGATTTTTTTTTGTTAAACAGATTAATATCAGCCCCTGTGGTATCACACCTGCCCTGCTTTCCTTCACTTTCTCTGTCTCTCACTCCTGATATATTGAGATGTTGTGGTACTTTGCTTTGCAAAGCTTTTGATGTCAAAATTCTTGCATGCTTGCAACCCTAACCTCGTTCACATCTAGGTTATTTTAGACGAGACCCACCACGGCGATGAGTTTAGAGATTGTTTGCGGAATAAATACTTCATTTGCACATTATTTTTGTATCATTTTGCAAAATGAACCCTTGACATCCCTTTCACTCATTTCTGGATGTTTGCATTGTTTAGACTTTGCAATATTCTTAAAGGACTCGGATGTACCGGTAAGGTCTTAAAGGAATTGGATGTGAGGAAACTAAACAAACAAAATATGGCAAGTTAGAAGGAAAGAAAAAAAGATGAAGCTGCAGAATTTTTAAAAAGTATTGATTTGCAGCGGAACATGTTCAGTAAAGCAAAAACTGAAGGTGATGCTTCAGTAAAGGTAAGTTATGTTGTATTGGAGTTTATTGCGCAGTCGTCAAAGCTTTTTTCAGAGGGTGCTTTTGTAAAAGACCGTGTGCCCAATATTGATCATAGGGCAAGGCACTAAAATTAAGGCACAGGTTGTTACAGACCACCCAGGTGACCCGCATTTCCCGGGTCAGAACCGCAGACCCAGACCCGCCACAGTCATTCACACTTGTGTGTAAGATCACTGTTTGGGTGAGGCAAAAAAAATGAAGTTTGTCATTATCAACATGTGATTGTATGTACATTTTATTCATTGATGGGTTCTTAATTTGCCTAAGGGGTGATAAGTGGGAGCAAACAGGCACAATCAGACTTGTGTAATGTGATTTATGGGAGCCTGCAGAGTCTGCTGAATCTGTAGCAGCTGCGGCCTCCAGACTCGGGGGTTTCAATGTCAACATTTTTACCTGATTTCTTTTTTCATCTTTCCTTTCCATTTATTACAATGAAAATACTGTCTCAAGAAATGGACTGTCAGTCAGTAATCTGGAACGCGGGAATACCTGTCCATGCCTGAATTCCGAGATCACTTTTTCCTTCAAAAGGCTTCACTGGACTTGCTGACCTCAGCACCATGTTACTGGATCCTCAGCTGATGCACTATCCTTGCACTATTGCACTACAGTTAGGTCATTGTAGATACAAATGGTCTTAATCCTAAATTGTTTCTTCTTATCTCATAATGCATCTAGTTGTATTTACACTTACTGTAAGCTACACTGAATTTAAATATTGTATTAGCACTGTAACCTTGCATTGCCAAATAAACTAATAATAATAATAATAATAATAATAATAATAATAATAGTAATAATAATAATAATAATAATAATAATAATAATAATAATAATAATACCTCTGGTACTTTATGCATTTTCTATTTACTGCTTTGTAATCAGTGACTTTTTAATTTTTTTCATTTCTCTATACAGGCAAAAATATAAACGCATTAGAGCCCTTCCAAGCACCACTTGATGTGGATGTGACAGACGCCTCTGAGGGAGATGCCATTTTAGAGGAGGAAGGCTGATAATTCTACCAGCAGTAAAATGAATAAAGAGATTCTGCAGTGAAAAAGCTTTTACTGCTTGAGCCACTAGGGGACATGCTGCTCCTCATTAAAAAGTTTGTTTCGTGCCATGCGGGCTTCTGAATAGCTGGCTGTGGTTAGAGCCCTATTCTGACACACAGTGTGGTTTGGGCAGCATTTACAGATCCTGTACTCAGTAGGTATTCTGTGTTATGTACGGATTAGGAATTCGTATAGCAGTGGGGCAGTATAACTAATACTATTAAAGCCTACAATACCAGCGGTGAGAAAACCAGAGGGCCCCGCTACACTTTTCACAGTTGCTAACAGACTCACTTTGATCTTCTTATAGGTTAAGCGCCCCTTCGGACCCGCCTCCTCTGCATTGTTAGGAGAGTTGTACAGGCCTTTCAGCCAATCAGAGAGCTTGGTTTGCTAAAGTAATGTTATAATGGCACAGTATACCACTGGTAAATGCATTGGTTTTTGGAACATTACAGTATGTATGATAGTTAATATTATACATAGTAGATGTCCCATTGGGAAATTAAGGTGTATCTTGTTACCATTGAAAATACATTTCCCTATTGCTTTTCATTCATAGTTTAATGATTCCTATTATAATATTTGTATAAGGCTCTGCAGGATCGTAATGAGCATTAAAGCACTCCATATACATCACCCAGCGCTGTACCTTCATGAGAACTAAAAGATCCCATTCTTAGCTCTCTGCATCTTGTCAAGCACTAATACTCTCATTACACTGTCTCCCTGTGCTGTTACCCTGTGCAGCAGTTATCAGCAGCTACAGCACACAGACAACCACAGCTTCACGTCACATAGCTGCTTGTGAAGATGAGAGCTGTAAGCTCCCAATCTGTAGTGACAAGATCTAAGGAGAGGGGACTTACAGAACCTCAGAATTGCCTGCCTCTATACTTCCCACCTGTTCTTACCGAAGATTTACCCCCATTTCTGCCAAATAGGAACAGTCACCATGGCGTAGACCAGATCAGATAAGTAATTTTTTCTTAATTATTGCAATGTCAGCCTTGGTACCAAACAAGTAACAGAAACTACTGCCTATATAACCTGGTGTGTATCTTACATGTTGAAAGCATCCTACAGTACAGGGATTTCTGTAAATGCAATACAGCTTTTGATCCCGCCCCGGCCCTGTACAGACAAGGCTCTGCTGTGTAATGGACAGGGCATAGAGAAGTAGGGATACAGCATTGGGTATTACAATGGCTTCATAGACTTAGGACTGCTCTGGAAATCCTAGCTTTCAATCACACAAAAACAGAAGACATCCCAGAAGAGATATGCAATGCAAGAGTATCGAAAACCAGGCCTTTAGGCAGAGTGAAGCCTGGCTGGGGTCTGAACCCAGAGCTCAGAGATAACTACTAAGTTCCTTGCTCTCTGCAACCAGCTTTCTCAAGCTTTTCATAAACACAAATTTTTTTTAAAATTTTTTTTTTTTCTTTGTCTAACTTTCAGATCTCTCCCCCTTTCTTCCGTATTGTGTGTTTCATCACCTCTGGGCGGTCTGGGAGGAAACAGTGATGTATTAGCGATATATATGGATCGAACTTAAAAGAGCCCTCTGATTTGTCAACACACCTGTTTGAAATCTTCCTGTTTTCTGTCTCAAAAAGGCCATGCTGAGTGTGATTGGTGGGGTGGGGGGGGGCTGTGTTTCTGCTGGTGTTGTGGGGCGTTGAGCACCCTCTCAGTTGCTGTGTTGGCTCAGGGGGTTAAGCACGGGTCTTGACTTCGCTCAGAGGAGGGTTCATCTGTCCTGATAACAATGGAGAGCTGCATGCCCATCTTCTGTCTCACTGTCCTGCTTCTGCACTCACCAGCCAGTAAGTTCCACACTGTTATTTCTTTACAGCTTTTTAATGAAGTCGGTTATTTATTCTGAGACAGGGAGTCCGGTTCAGTGGTCCAGGGACTGAGTGACTTGGTGGGTAGAACTGCCCATTAGGATGCTTTCCTTTCAAGGCTGTTTTTATTGATTGATTTATTGAGTTTGTTAACTGGGATAGAACTGTAGAGGTATAGATTCTGGAGGCTGGGTTCCACCTGCAAACCTGCCTAAACCCAGCCGAGGTGAGGGGATACTGGTGTTCAGGTGGACACAGTAACTTCACTGTAAAGAAAGTCCCTGCTCAAGCACAGTGTATTTCCAGCTGTGTTGCATTGCAGAAATAACACTTCATGGTGCCAGGGCTGTGTCTGCTGGTGAGCCTGCAACTTCACAAAGATGTAACTTCTAGATTATAGTGTGTTAATCTACCAGAATAGTCAGGCAGTGCTGCTGTTGAACTGAAGAACAAGTTGTACTGCAGCAGTTTAAAATGTTAAAAATTGAATTGTAACATTGAGACCAATTTGTTTAAGCTGAATTGTATCTGATGTCCCTGTAATTTAAGTGGTCTATTATTAAGTTGTATTTATTATTATTATTATTATTATTATTATTATTATTATTATTATTATTATTTTACATGGTGAATGATCATTTTATTATAAACTTCAGTGTTTTACAGTCTTATTATTCACGGTGCTGGCGCACGACCCGTCTACATTATGTCTTATGGTGTTCATTTGTATATCTTGTATTGATGCAATTTTCTCACTGCTGCTTCCTAAAATTGTCGTTTTTGTGCATTGATTTGTTTTGTTGAAGGAGTTGCATCCCAGTGAGATTTGTCTGATTGGTAACATTTTGAAATCAATCAAAACCGTGTGATGAGATACAGTACTGGAGCAGAAAAAAACAGGGCTCCTCTGCTCATGTTTGCCTATGCCCTGGTTATTCAGTGTGTGTTTGTGATTGATAGATAGATGTTTAATTTTATGACGGACTACGTCAAGTTTAATTGACACGCTGGATGAGATAAAAAAAAAAAATGTTTTAAGGGATCTTACACATCCATCTAATTACGTAATTCTCTCTTTCAAATCTGACATGTGTAATGTGCAGTGTAATCTTGTGTGCTTGTATATCAGTGATCTCGGAGCTGCTGGTTTTATTCACCCAGGTGCAGATGTTGGGTTTATTTCTAGCAGAGAGCTGTGTCAGGGTTCTTAATCATCAATGTGGAAGAATAATATTGGAAATGTAGAATGATTTAACAAAAAAAAAATAAACATTATACTGCCTTGGAAAAGCATACTGATCTTGATACTAAATAGTCCTACTATAATGGTTCTAGATAGAACCTTTTTCACATAAAAATAGCACATAAAAATATACCTGTACAAAAATATTAAAATTGAAATGCAACAGATTTAATCTATAAATGATTGCATAAGGTTGACTTCACATATACAAATGCAAAATCGTGCAGTTACAATTAAAATAGAATGCATTCTTCGAGCTCGACTAACAAAGACAACTGGCTATTGCACGTGCGCGTTATTTTCAACTAGGTCTTTTATTTAAATTATGTGAAATTATGTATTTGTGAAGTCAGCCTTATTCAGTCATTTATCGATACAATCTGTTGTGGATCTGTGAAATTGTATTTACATTATGAGAGAAAAAGATTATTAAATAGGTACTGTAACGGTACAATGTGTGCTATTATTATTATTATTATTATTATTATTATTATTATTATTATTATTATTATTATTAGTTTTGATTAAGCAGTAACTTATACCAAACACTTCCCTGCTCATATACTGTTGTTATAACACGCATATTGTTCAGGTAGAAAGGAGCTGCTGTGTGTAGAAACAAACAACGATGCAGAAAGTTATCAGCAGTAACATTAGATTCTTACCATATTTGAAATGCTGAAAACAAAACGATGGCTGGAAAAATAAAAGTATATTGGGAAATATTCAGATTTATATTTATATTTGGGGACATTTTAAAAATACTATAACGTTAAAAAAAGAAAATAGAATCAATAAAGTAAAGATTATTTCATCTCCCCTCGTATTGCTGATTTCAGAGAATTCAAACCTTAATACGAGCAGAAATATCTATTTACACAACCTCGCCTACCTGACGTTTTATCTTTATATATTGACACTCTATTAAACAACATTTCCTCTGTCATTTTTTATAAACGGATCCATCAGTATAATGTTTTGTTTTTTTGTGTGTGTCTTTTTTTGTTAAATCATTTAAATATTTTCCTGTACATTTCAAATATTATTCTTCCACATTGATGATTATAGAACCCTGACACAGCTCTCTGCTAGAAATAAACCCAACATCTGCACCTGGGTGAATAAAACCAGCAGCTCCGAGATCACTGATATACAAGCACACAAGATTACACTGCACATTACACACGCCAGATTTGAAAGATAGAATTACGTAAATAACAGAAAACATATTTTTTGCTTTTGCTTCAGGTACATTTCTTATATTGGTATATCTATATTTAAAAAATAGCGGGAATGTTACTCAGGTACAGTTACAGGTTTTACGATTGATTTGAAGAAATTGTGACTGGCTAATCTGACTAGCTGACAAAAATTAAATTTAGCTGAAGATTTTCAACTGGCTTTTTAAACTTAAATGTGGCAATGCAAAAAAAAAAACCCAGTGCAACATGAATGTATTCTGAATTTTAAAATTATTTAATTATGTCAGCAATGCTACTAGCAAGGTGCAAACCGCTGGTCTAAGGGTTTGACTAGCCCGGTCGTTAAACATTTTCAAATCAATCTGGAAATTACAAGCAGCATATCAACCGGCATTGTTTATTATCTATACACCTTCAGCCCCATGCCCATGATTTTATTTTAATTTTATTTTATTTTTATTTAGCCAGGTCAGTCAGTTGAGAACAGATTCTCATTTACAATAACGACCTGGCCAAGAGGTTCACACTACAGCAGTAAAATAAATAAATAAATAAATAAAATCAACACAATACAAACATACAAAATCAGATACCTTTTTTTTTTTTTTTTTACAACAGTTAAAACTTGATAAAATCACACAATTCTCAAGCACAAATATCAGTCAGCAAAGATTTTATTGTATTGTCATACAGTTATTATAGACCAAATGTTCCTAAATATTTAAATGCTTACCTGAAAACGCTAAATACTAAATTGTAGAATATCTAGTTTTTTATGTCCATCTTTTAAACACATTCTATTTTCATCATCAGTGAATTATCAAACTAACTAAATAAATAAATAAATAAATGTAAAAATAACAACAGACACGTGAAAGGTTCCCCTTTTGTCCTGACCTGGACAGAGATATTAGCAGAAATAGTTCCGATCTGTGACGCAGTGTCTTTTTGATTGAAGCAAACTAAACCAGCTGCCAGGTTAAGAGATTTGATGTAACAGGTAGTGCGTCAATAACTAAGGGAAACGTTTGCTGTATTTATTTTAAGTGATACAAATATGCATAACCTATTTACAATATTCTTTCAGGAATTTGATTTTTCACTGGGAACTACATATTACACAGAAATGGGAACATTTCACGGAAATTGTGAAATCCGTGATAACCGTGAAAAAAGACCAGCCTCAGTCCTGAAGATCGTTGGTATGTTTCAACCGTCGAAGGCACAAAAAGCTTTGATCTCAGCAGCAGCATTAGACGCCAGGATAGTGAGGTTCTTATATGAGATCATTAGCGCCGCGCTTTTATGCAGGACGTAGAGTGTAACTGCAACTAAACACGGTGTGCTACACAAGCACTTTTTTTTTTCACCCACGCTGTGCACGTGTTTCTTTAGCTGAAAAACGACATTATTTATAATTCGCATTGTACACAGAGGACATGTCTACGTTTTGACCCCTCTCTTATCGTTAAAATAATAATCCTATTGAAAGACCGTTTAAAGACACGTTATCACAATGTTTACCCTCTACTATTGCGAAGATATCAATGGTCAAAAATCGTAGTTTAACACAGAAACAAAGTTGAAACTGTTTGATCACTGGCAACAAATGTGACACCTAATCCAAAATATGAATGATACCGGATACCAAAATCGAGTGATTCCGGTAACAAAGGCTCGGTTTAATATCCCAGTGAGCAATTCAATAAAATAAACGTAACCAACAATAACGAACACAGGTTAAATGAAAGAGTTGAACAAACAGGCAAGTAACACACACACACACACACACACAAAGCGAACAGTCCCTGCGTGTCTCCTCGAGTCCTCTCCAGCCCCGCCTCTGCCCTTCCGCGCTGAAACTATCCTCTATCACAGGCATGCATTCCCATTGTCTGCCTCGTCGTTTCAATATGAATGTTACCTGATACCAGAATCTGATGACATCAGTGATCTTGACTCACTTTCTTCTCTTTTTAAAGGCGGTGATGATCTGAGGCTGGTGAATGGAGGCAGTCCCTGTGCTGGGAGAGTGGAGATTCTTCATGAGGGACAGTGGGGGACCGTTTGTGATGATGAGTGGGATATAGAGGATGCTGGAGTTGTGTGTAAACAGCTGGGCTGCGGATCGGCTGTATCAGCACCAGACGAGGCTCGCTTCGGAGCCGGTTCTGGAACCATCTGGCTGGATGAGGTTTCCTGCAGCGGTTCTGAGTCAGCTCTGCGGGACTGTGGATCTGAAGGGTGGGGAGAGAGTGACTGTGGTCACGGTGAAGACGCTGGAGTGATCTGTTCAGGTAGGAAACACATCAATATATCTCTTAGGCTATGAAGAGTTTGGACAAAACATTAGAACCACCTTCCATCTGTAGCACACGTGTTTTAAATGGGCCGCCCATCACATGACCGGTTTCTTTTTTTCTTAAATGGCATCCCTGACCTGTAAAGCGGGCTCTCCCTGTTGCAAATCACAATGGGCAAGATAGGACTGGGGTTATCAATTGTTTTGCAGGCGCTTCCGTATCTTCTTTTTTTCCTTTCAAAAACATTTAATTGCCATGGTGTAAACTGTAGCAATGTGGATTATTGTTGTAAAATTGCTTGAACAGTAGGGGTGAATACCGTATACCATCGAATTTAAAACACACTTTTTAAACAATTTTTTATTTTACAAAATAGCCTGTGTCTTAAATTCGAGTACAGTATAGTGATGCGTGCATTAAAATTACAAACAAAAGACAAGACTACCTGAGCACACAAACAGCATTGTGACTGACTGCCGAGAAAAGACGAACAAAGACGTCACTGCCCGATCTCGAATCATCCGTGACGTACAGGCAGCCATTTTCTAAGAAGTGTCATTGTCTTCCTGTGGAATTCTTAAAAGGGAATTTTACAATTTACAATACCACAAATTGAGAGAAAAACAGGTGTGAGTAATCACGAGTGGAAATGAGAAGCAGCACATCACTGTAATTGTGTGTGACAGCAGACGGTCGCAAACTGACTTCATATCAGGGGCATAACTAGGATTAGATTTTTACTGAGGCAAAAAAAAAAAAAGTTGAACAAACCTCTTGCAGATCCTGTTCATGTTACAAAGGTAAAAGTTATCATTTTATAAAGCCTGGAGAATTTTTGCAAACTAGAAAGCAATATTAAGTCCCTTGGATGATGATGTTAATGTTAAAATTTAATGACCCATATTATTTCAAAGATTAAAACTAATTGTCTCCCAGCAAAACCACAGCAACCTAAAATGCCCATATTCAGACTGTCAGAAATATGTGATTTTAAAAAGACAAGAATATAACATCAATATTAATAAGTAGATGGGTTCATACCTTTATTGACTTGCATTTAGTTCACTGCTACTTAAGTTGCCTTACACTGCTGGGACTGGTAACTGCTACTGACCGGTAAGACTGGTGCTGACACTGCTGGGACTGGTACTGCCACTGCTAGGACTGGTGCTGACACTGCTGGGACTGGTGCTGACACTGCTAGGACTGGTGCTGACACTGCTGGGACTGGTGCTGACACTGCTGGGACTGGTGCTGACACTGACTGGTGCTGACACTGCTGGGACTGGTACTGCCACTGCTAGGACCGGTGCTGACACTGCTGGGACTGGTGCTGACACTGACTGGTGCTGACACTGCTGGGACTGGTACTACCACTGCTAGGACCGGTGCTGACACTGCTGGGACTGGTGCTGACACTGGGACTGGTGCTGACACTGCTGGGACTGGTGCTGACACTGACTGGTGCTGACACTGCTGGGACTGGTACTACCACTGCTAGGACTGGTGCTGACACTGCTGGGACTGGTGCTGACACTGGGACTGGTGCTGACACTGCTGGGACTGGTGCTGACACTGACGGGTGCTGACACTGCTGGGACTGGTACTACCACTGCTAGGACCGGTGCTGACACTGCTGGGACTGGTGCTGACACTGGGACCGGTGCTGACACTGCTGGGACTTGTGCTGACACTGACGGGTGCTGACACTGCTGGGACTGGTGCTGACACTGACGGGTGCTGACACTATGACTGGTACTGACACTGCTGGGACTGGTGCTGTTTGTGTACAATATTTGTATGACTCTATAGTACTTTGACAAGGTATTCACCAAAAATAACAACAACAACAATAATAATAATAATAATAATAATAATAATAATAATAATAATAATAATAATAATAATAATAATAATGTGATGTTCCACACCTCTGAACGCTAGATCTCCTTTGAACGTTTACACAGTTTCTCACTCAATTCTAATATTCTTGTCAGTACAAATCGACGATAGGAAGTAGTACAGTACTTCAGGCGGGGGAAACCGGTCGCTGAGGTCCCGGTGCTGCCTAGCGCACTGGCCGGGTCCCTATAGATGCAAATACACAGCCACTATGCTGTAATAAAACGCTATGCTATGGCAGGTAGGGTGATACTTGGACGAGCTGACTGTCCAGTTAAAGTGACGAGAAAAAAAACAAAAAACACCATACAGCCAGCTATCCCGGTTTAGCTACACATTTAATGTCATCATAGGAACAGATACTTTGATTTTTGCTGTGCTGGCGTTAAAACATTCTACATGAAAAAAAAAAAAAAAGATTTATCTAAACGTCACATTGCGCAGGGGAAAAACAACAAATATAAATGATATATTCACTAAACATTGATTCTTATCAAGAGTTGGCTTCTTTAGAAAGAAATGTGTAATAGGTTGGTTTTTTCTCCGTTTCATGTTGGTGCTGCACTGTAAACCAGAGTACAGAGTAACTTGGGAAACTGACTAATGAGAAACGTCTTTGTGGCGCGAATTTGATATACCCCCAGTGTCTGTAGTATTATTATTTATTATTTGTTTATTTAGCAGACGCCTTTATCCAAGGCAACTTACACAGACTAGGGTGTGTGAACTATGCATCAGCTGCAGAGTCACTTACAACTACGTCTCACCCAAAAGACGGAGCACAAGGAGGTTAAGTGACTTGCTCAGGGTCACACAATGAGTCAGTGGCTGAGGTGGGTTTTGAACCGGGGACCTCCTGGTTACAAGCCCTTTTCTTTAACCACTGGACCACACAGCCTCATATACAGCCCGCGATCACAGTAATGTGAAGAAATTAAAAATAATATTTTATATCTCAATTACACACAAAAAAAGTGGGTGTGTGTTAGTTTTTTTTTATCTTTTTTCGTCTTCACAATTAAAAATTAAGTCGATTTTTACATATGCGTAATTGAGGTTGTGTCTTTGTAAATTCATTTGATGTTTTATTTTTTCCTTAAATCGAGGGTGGGAAATTTGGGCTGCGTCTTAAATTCAAACGAATACGCTATCTATATTACACCAACATACACACAATCTAGCCTGGCAAGTCTTCATTCCAGTTCTCACATTGTGTCCTTCCCTCACCTCTACAATTGAGTACCAATCAATGGCAATTAGTTTCCGCAGCGAGTGTTTTAAAAGCCGACTGGAAGCGGGTTTTCCTCTCATCCAGGACGCTGTCGTTTTTACTGCCGTGTTGCTGTACCGAGGCCAGAAACTTAAATTGTCTTTCAGCGGTCCCTGAAGAATATCCTGTAACACAAAACTGAAACTGAGCTTTCTGAAAAAAAAACAAAAATACACAAATTTTGAAAATATTTGAAAATATTCAGAAACCCCCTTCAATACTTAGATCCACAAACAAGGCTGTTGTTACACACGTGTGTTGGCTGTTTGATATACAAACAAATCAAACATTTCATTGTATTACCTGTTCACCAGAAAACAGGGATTGTGACCCTTTTGTCTTCTCCAGATCCACACAACGTTGTGGTATCTGAACCCAGTATAAAATGCATGTTTCAGGAAAACAATGTAGGATTCTCACATTGTTTCATTCTTCTTATGAACTGGAATATGATACTAGACAATGAATGATAACATATAAGGGCAAGGGCAATTTATTTATTTACCGAGTTTCAACCTCTTTAAATAGATGTACAAATAACCCTCACTACTTTTGTAATAGGCCGTTTTAACAGCTTGCCTACAGGATCTTGGCAGAGGTTAGTGCTGCAGTGTGTCCGCTAGGTGGCACCAAAACACTGTTCAAAGTTTTTACATCCCAAAGGTCAGACTAATACATCCTGTTTAGCTGTATTAATTGCTGCATTGATCAGTAAAAAAAGATAAATAATTAGGCCTCCCTTGCATGTGATCAAAACCTTTTGTTAACCTCCTCACTCAACAGCTTCCTCATTAGAAAGTATCAGAACTCCCTCACATCTTTTTCTGATATGGCAGGGCAGCTTGCTGATCTTGTCGAAACCACAATACGAATTCACTCTGTTGTTAATATGAGCTAATCTTATATTGCTGCTCTTTCAACTAAGCTCAATGTCCTTTGGATAGGACAGGAAGTGTGTTGTTTGAATAAACAAAGACAGAAACTGACGTTTTAAATTACCAACCCCACACTGCTACTTGTCACTAATGACAGTTTTGCTCATTTCACATCTATAGACTACTGCACTGTGGCAGCATAAACTGTTCACTGCTCTGTATATATATTATTATTATTATTATTACTTATTTTTTAGCAGACACCCTTATCCAGGGCGACTTACAATTGTTACAAGATATCACATTATTTTTGCATACAATTACATTATTATTTACACATTTTTTTCATACAATTACCCATTTATACAGTTAGGTTTTTACTGGAGCAATCTCGGTAAAGTACCTTGCTCAAGGGTACAGCAGCAGCGTCCCCCACCTGGGATTGAACCCACGACCCTCCAGTCAAGAGTCCAGAGCCCTAACCACTACTCCACACTGCTGCTTATATATATAAAACAAGCATGACTACAAACAAAACAGGAATAGGCAGGGCTTCATTTTGTTGCTTAATAAAGGATCATTTAAAAGCCTTTCAGTCAGTATGTGATTGTAACACAATACAAAAATGAACAAGAGAGATAAGTGCATCAGACTTGTCAGATGTCAGAAGAGTTTTATAATGAAGGAAATAAAGATGTTTAGGTGGCAGCCTTACTGACAGGATCCTTTATTGCTCTCTTGAACTCTCTGATTCAAAATACGTCTTCTTGCTATCTTGCTTCATCAATTGCATATTATTTACTTTTATTTTAATTATCATGTGTGACCCAGTGGTTTGCAGTGCTCAGGTGTGCAGGTGATGCAGGTGCTGTGATCGAGTGGTTTGCAGTGCTCAGGTGTGCAGGTGATGCAGGTGCTGTGATCGAGTGGTTTGCAGTGCTCAGGTGTGCAGGTGATGCAGGTGCTGTGACCCAGTGGTTTGCAGTGCTCAGGTGTGCAGGTGATGCAGGTGCTGTGACCCAGTGGTTTGCAGTGCTCAGGTGTGCAGGTGATGCAGGTGCTGTGACCCAGTGATTTGCAGTGCTCAGGTGTGCAGGTGATGCAGGTGCTGTGACCCAGTGGTTTGCAGTGCTCAGGTGTGCAGGTGATGCAGGTGCTGTGACCCAGTGGTTTGCAGTGCTCAGGTGTGCAGGTGATGCAGGTGCTGTGACCCAGTGGTTTGCAGTGCTCAGGTGTGCAGGTGATGCAGGTGCTGTGACCCAGTGGTTTGCAGTGCTCAGGTGTACAGGTGATGCAGGTGCTGTGACCCAGTGGTTTGCAGTGCTCAGGTGTGCAGGTGATGCAGGTGCTGTGACCCAGTGATTTGCAGTGCTCAGGTGTGCAGGTGATGCAGGTGCTGTGACCCAGTGGTTTGCAGTGCTCAGGTGTGCAGGTGATGCAGGTGCTGTGACCCAGTGGTTTGCAGTGCTCAGGTGTACAGGTGATGCAGGTGCTGTGACCCAGTGGTTTGCAGTGCTCAGGTGTACAGGTGATGCAGGTGCTGTGACCCAGTGGTTTGCAGTGCTCAGGTGTGCAGGTGATGCAGGTGCTGTGACCCAGTGGTTTGCAGTGCTCAGGTGTACAGGTGATGCAGGTGCTGTGACCCAGTGGTTTGCAGTGCTCAGGTGTACAGGTGATGCAGGTGCTGTGACCCAGTGGTTTGCAGTGCTCAGGTGTACAGGTGATGCAGGTGCTGTGATCCAGTGGTTTGCAGTGCTCAGGTGTACAGGTGATGCAGGTGCTGTGACCCAGTGGTTTGCAGTGCTCAGGTGTACAGGTGATGCAGGTGCTGTGATCGAGTGGTTTGCAGTGCTCAGGTGTACAGGTGATGCAGGTGCTGTGACCCAGTGGTTTGCAGTGCTCAGGTGTGCAGGTGATGCAGGTGCTGTGACCCAGTGGTTTGCAGTGCTCAGGTGTACAGGTGATGCAGGTGCTGTGACCCAGTGGTTTGCAGTGCTCAGGTGTACAGGTGATGCAGGTGCTGTGACCCAGTGGTTTGCAGTGCTCAGGTGTACAGGTGATGCAGGTGCTGTGATCCAGTGGTTTGCAGTGCTCAGGTGTACAGGTGATGCAGGTGCTGTGACCCAGTGGTTTGCAGTGCTCAGGTGTACAGGTGATGCAGGTGCTGTGATCGAGTGGTTTGCAGTGCTCAGGTGTACAGGTGATGCAGGTGCTGTGATCGAGTGGTTTGCAGTGCTCAGGTGTGCAGGTGATGCAGGTGCTGTGATCGAGTGGTTTGCAGTGCTCAGGTGTGCAGGTGATGCAGGTGCTGTGATCGAGTGGTTTGCAGTGCTCAGGTGTGCAGGTGATGCAGGTGCTCCAGCAACGACAGACACAAAGTTCACGGTTCAAAACAGTTCTTTATTTTCTCTTGTTCTGCTTGAGACCGTTAAATAATAATGCTGGCTCTACACAACAATGTGTTTTGCCAGCATATATAAACCACGGGGTTCAGTCCTGAAATAATAATACAAAGAACAACACACAACACAGACACTTCTCCTGACAGTGAGTGCTCTGAGTGCAGGTGCGGTGCAAGGTAATACAGTGACAGTTGTGCAGTGAAGTCCGGGCTTGATGATGGCCTGTAGCGACAGCTCCTGGTTCACGTTAGCCGTCTAACAGTGACAAAAACAGACAGTTAGTTTCCACAAACAAACAAAACACTTAACACTCATGATTCGCTTCTCACAGTCCGTTTCCTTTCTCGCTCATTCTCATAACCACATCAAAGGAACAGATTACATCATCACATCCCCAATTATACCCTTAGTCATGCCCCCTGCGATAGCTAGTCCAATCACGTCTCCTCCAATCCATGACTGACACATCGCCTACCGCTTTAGGGCGATGACTTCGGCATCGTGACTCCGCCCCCTTCCTGGCTGGCTGGCTTCCGACTGATCCTGGAATGAACTGCCAGACCAACCAGTACGAGGCACTCTGTTCCTGTCATACAGCGCCCTCACAGATCGGGAGGGAGATTGTTGTCTAGGATTCATTCGCTCTCTGTCACACCATGTCACCATGAGGTTCAGTGAAAGAACTAACTGAATAATAATATTTAGATGTTTTCCAAGATGCAGTTTGTAATTATCTGTTAACTGTTGTTGCTTCGCTCCCAGAGTCTCTAATGTCTGCAGTTTTGTGATTTCAGGACATAGAGCAGTGCGGTTAGGCGGTGACAGCAACCTCTGCTTTGGGAGAGTTGAAGTAGTGCATGGGCAGACCTGGGGAACGGTCTGTGATGCTGACTTTGACTGGCAGGATGCAGAGGTTGTTTGTCGGGAGCTGAAGTGTGGAATTCCTAAAGAGGTGCTGGGAGGAGCCCCTTTTGGAGAGGGGCAGGGTACGGTCTGGTCCGAGGAGATGCAGTGCCAGGGAAAGGAGCCCCAAATCTATAAGTGTTTGACTTCAGCCAGCAAGAAGCAGAGCTGCACACACAGGAACGACGTGGGCCTTGTCTGTTTCGGTGAGTCTATAACTTTGTTTATTAACCCGGGGCCATAAACATTATGGGTGGATATCAAGCAAGTCATTTAGACAAATGTTTCAATGAGAATTCTTTATTAAAGTCTTTACAATGTGGGCTCTGTGATTTTGCTTTAGGAGGCTCAAATGTAAAAGAAAGTAAGACATGCAAAGTGAGAACTTTTTTTAACCAGATAACATGTTTATATTATATGTATATGTCCAATACAATCCAAGAAGCTTAGCATACCATGAAGCATTTTTATATACATTAGATACATTAGAGCCAATTTTTTAAATAGAAATTGACCAGCTTGATACCGCTAGCTGAATGCTGCTTCATTTTCGGCAAGCCTGTTTTTGATCATATACCCGAGGGTGTGAGGGATTGGGTTGTTCTAGATGAGTGTCACTCTTCAGAAGTCTGTAATTAAATTAACTGATGCATAATTATTAGAAAGCTAAAGAAATGCATGCCCACCAATCATACCCTTGCAGCCAATATTACAACAACATAGCAACCCTTTTGTGATTGATAGCTAGAGTAAAGCAAACCCCATGTCCTGGTTCTCTGCTTGTGCTGTGCCCTGCTCACACTCTGCTGCCCTGTGTGCAGGGTACACTGAGTACAGGCTGGTGGGTGGCCCGGACTCCTGTTCTGGTCGAGTGGAGCTGCAGTATGATGGTCAGTGGGGGACGGTCTGCGATCGCTATTGGGATCTACAGGACGCCACAGTTCTCTGCAAGCAGTTGAATTGTGGGTACGCTGTATCAGTCCCGGGACAGGCCTGGTTTGGTGAAGGCAGCGGTGATGTACGGACTGATATATTCGACTGTGATGGCAGTGAGACACACATATCAAATTGCTCCATCTCTGCATGGGGACGAGGTAACTGCACTCATAGCAATGATGCAGGAGTGAATTGTTCAGGTGAGTAGTAACCACTCTAATGGGTGGAAGATTGAATAGGTAACTTAACATCCTATCTGCTAAACATATCTCGGTATTCTAGGTATTCAGATCTTCTACTGCCATCTGGTGGGATTGTAAATTAAATCAATTTACTGTTACAGTATTTTTTTATACCCATTAGTATTGATTAACTGTTACCATATTTGGGGTGTATTAGATGTGTGCAGTTTATGATATTTTATACTTTATGTATGCTTACAAATAAAGCAAATGGTCTCACATTTAAGCTTATATAGTTTGAAATGCTATTTACACTTTTAATTAAATTCTCAATTATCCATGTTGGTTCTGAGTTCTAAAGCACCAATACCATAATGAGTTTATTCATTTCTCTAAAAAGCTAAATCTCTGAATAGCTTTGAGCTTGCTCCAGGTGGAAGAACAGACAGTGCCCAAACAACAGAATTACTCTGAAACCATGTTTATGTTTTAACTGATTCAACATACAAGATAACAAACTGTAGACTGATGTAGAAGCTGTAGATGCAGTAAATAATGGTGCTGTTCCTTCAGCTCTGACGTGTTTCATTCCCCCCCTGCTCACTCTTATTATCTTCAGGTCCATTGCTACCAGCACAAGCAGGTCGAGTCGGGCCTCTACCAAGTAAATGCAACACCAGTAATGAAGGGACCACGCTCTGCTCAGGTTAGTGCAATTCAAACTCTTGTGTTAATAAGTTATTTCAATGTGACTATACTGACACTACTGCCATGGGTACAGTCTGTGACAAGGATTCTTATTTGAAAATCGGCATGCATTATCATAGGGTTATTTATATTATTTAATATTACTAACTGATTCTGTGCCTAAGCTGCAGTGATTGTGTTATTGATGTGTGCTTGTGATTCTGTCCCCCTAGATCACACGGCCCTCAGACTGGTTGAGGGAGGAGGTGCCTGCGCTGGGAGGGTGGAGGTTTATCACAACGGCTCCTGGGGGACGGTCTGCGATGACTCCTGGGACCTGGCAGATGCTGAGGTGGTGTGTAAGCAGCTCCAGTGTGGGACGGCACTCAACGCCTCAGTGTCAGCCTCCTTCGGCCAGGGAACCGGACCCATCTGGCTGGACGAGCTGCGCTGTCAGGGGAACGAATCGACTCTGTGGGGGTGTGCCTCAGGAGGGTGGGGGCAACACAACTGCAGACACAAGGAGGATGCGGGAGTCGTGTGTTCAGGTACAGGACTGCAATAACTCACTATACCTAACCAGCCCGCCGCCAGCCCCCCCAAAAATAAATGCAAAATTCTCATTTAGTATGCTGATGTATCAGTCACTACTGTGCTATCTTACTACTGTGACTCTTTCTATGTTATACATGACTGTGAATCATACCCTTACACTTCAATTCAATAACTGTACCAATAGAAAGCTGCAGCAAAGTAATCACACAAACAAAACTCATTTTGTGTCTTCATACATGCACAGGAAATGAAACTACAGGCTATGCTCATTAAAAAAAACAAAAACATTTCCATTCACTGTATGCACATGTAATAATGTAAGTTTGACACACAAAGTGACTCTCCTAGATAACCTCATGTTGCTTCACAGTTGAATAAGCGCTTCTCCAGATAAATGTAAAATAGATGAAGACGGGTAATTGGTTTTAAAAGAAAAGGAAAAGGCCAGTTGGATAAGACTTTACCTTTCAGTTTAACAGCAGGATTTTGTAAGGTGTTAGTGAGATATGAAAGTTATGAAGGAAGCAATATAAATGAAAACATAAACGCACAACAATGGTTTTAAAATGTTTTGCTTGAGCTGTTTGTATTTATTTATTGTGATTGCATTTGTGCTTATTTTGATTGCAATTTGTTTAACATTTCCAATAATTAAGAAATGTACCAAGGAGTATGTATGCTCGCCTCCACCGGGCAGGGGGTAGTTAATCCACTTCATGATTTCACTTTTACTGAACATCTTTTAATGAAGCAGAAGTTTTGTAATCTGGAATGTCTACATGCATCTTGCTAACGTATTTCTATTGTTTGTGACACAGAGTTCAAGAAACTGAGACTGTCTCGGGGCTGTTCTGGACTGGCAGAGGTTTTCTACAATGGCACCTGGGGCAGCGTCTGCCATAACGACATGAATAAAAACACAGTTAAGATGATATGCCGTGAGGTCGACTGTGGAGAGAGTTCTGAAATAACAATGCAAAGTTCAACATCTAACAGTGCGCGCAAGTGGCTTGATAATGTTGAATGCAGAAGGCATGACTCTACACTGTGGCAGTGTCCATCTTCATCCTGGGGTAAAAACAACTGCTGGGACAATGAGGTGGCTGAGATTGACTGCAAAGGTAAAGATTTCTCTCTGTTTTTCTTCTGCTGCTGACCTAATGGCTCAGCAGCTAAACAGCCACCCGAAAGACGACAGCTTTAAATCCTGTTCCAGTGATAACCGGAACATGCCTCCCCAAACACCAGCAATACAACGTGAAGTTGTGTTATTGGAGGCACTGCTCTTTCTAAGAGGGGTGTAGTTGATGTCTCCAACCCTAGAGCAGCAGATACTGAGCCCTGACCAAACTTACTGTAATACCCACCACACTGGAGAGGCCAGAGCAGGGCTGTGCTCAGCTACAGTGTTATTTGTTAATTGATTTAGTTATTTATTCAGGATTAATGCACTACGTATTCCAGCTTGTAAACTCATTCCTTCAGTATGAGTTTACAAGCTGAAACTTTAGGGATACAAGTTGGCATACTGCACCTGTGAGCTTCCCTGTGGACATGTCTCCACTATACTCACCACCAAGAGACACAAAACATACCCATGCTTTAGCAGTGTGAATAAAACACAATTTTGTCGTTTGTTTTTAACAGTGGAAAAGAAGCCAACTGTCTCCAGCATACCCAAGAACTGCTCTGAAGACCTCACTCAGGAGCACTGCTCAGGTGGGTTCGTATTTCATTGACTTGACCCTTGAGAATTATTAGATTCATACTAACTGATATCACACATAGAAATATGCAATTGTAAAAGTAATGCATACAATTAGTCATTTTACAGAGACATACTGTATTAAGTACAGGTAGGGAAGGGTATCCAAACATGTCAAAGATGTCTTATTCCTACACAGCTGTGAATTGTTACCTGTTTACCGTTCATTTGAGCCAAATTTGTAATTTTCTGCTACAGTGCTGATTAAAATTAGCGATCTCATAGTTTCCAATAGTAAAGAGACTACAAAGCAGGACAACTTATAACAGACCTTAAGGGAAAGGTATGTGTCTTTTTTTCAAGTGAACAATGGAACAGTGCATTCCTAGATGTGAATACCAAGCCTACCTCTAATAGTCACACAGCAGCCTCTGTGCTGAACTGATTCAGTAAGCCCTGCTGTTTTATTCCAGAGCCAGCAGAGCTGAGGCTAGCTGGAAGCTCAAGTCCCTGCTCCGGACGGGTGGAGGTGCGGTTCGAGGGGTCCTGGGGGACAGTCTGCGATGACTCCTGGGACCTGAAGGACGCCCAGGTGGTCTGCAGACAAGTAGGCTGTGGGGCAGCAGAGAGCACAGGGGGTGGTGAGGCTATGTTTGGACAAGGGAACGGCATCATTTGGCTGGATGAGGTGAACTGCAGGGGCAGCGAGATGCACCTGTGGGACTGCCGGCGCTCTCAACTGGGACACAATGACTGCTACCACAAAGAGGACGTATGGGTTACCTGTGCAGGTGAGAGAGGGGGTTATCTGAGCAGGGGAGATGGGGAATTAGCTGTACTGGGGAGATGCTCTGTTGTGTTTGGCAGGGAGTACTTGCTTACATTGCAAATATTAAGACATTTCATTTCGTTTTACTTCAGACTACACTCTTATAAACATAAACACAAAAGCACAGCTCTAGGGGGAAATGTTTCTTATTGTGTAGTCTTCTGAATTTGGGAGTTGTGTGGATAAACGAAGGGAGGCATCAGTAAGGGCTTTCCTATGTAAGCAATGTGAATACAGCTTTTTTGCTTCATTTACAGTACAGTACCCAACTGTTTACAGAAGTGTCTGTCTGTCCTCCTCTCCAACAGAAGCCTCTCCATCCAGGCTGCAGCCACAGAGAGACATGACCATCCCATTGATAGCCTGCATCGTGCTGGGAGCTCTGCTCTTTGTGGTGTTGGTCCTGTTAGCCGGGCAGCTGCAGCACAACAGGATGCTGAGGAGAGGTAGGGAACAAATCCCTTTAAAGAGATGCGCTGTTCCAGGATTGTATTCAGTAATGCCCTACACCGGCATTTTAAATCTGCAGTGCTTTCCAGACAAAACAAATGCACTACCCAGATCCTTTATAGCAGCAATCATTGTTCTGTGCATCTCAGGTGACAATTTATAAATCATTCTCTTTTATTAATGATCTGGTTAGAGGAAAAGCTTGTATTGACCCTCATGTGGGATACCATGCTGCTGCAGTAGGGGCAGCAGAGGACACAATCTTGACAAGTTCTGTCATTAATTAAAGAGCTGTTAAAATGGCAGTTTTAAATAAAGAAACAAAATGGTGTTCATGCACTGTGGATCACTGAAGGCTGTGCTGTTCAGTACAGTGTGTGCAGAGCTGTGTCAATGTGAATGAGAGCCTGTTTCCTCCCATAGGGATTGCTGAGGAGCTTGACCCCTTCCATGAAGCCGTTTACGAGGAGATTGAGTACAAACTGGCCAGACAGGGAATCTATGATGCGCCCAGGAGAGGTGAGTAAGAGGAGAGGGGGAGTGGAGAAAGAGAGAGCCAACACACACATCACACTGCCACACAATCCACAAACATGACTCAAAGCAGCAGACTTGTAAACCTCTCATCACAGGAAACACTACAAAGAGTGTGAGACAGACTGGAACAGAGCAGCAAACAGTAAATAATATGTAGTTACTTAGGGTGTAGATCACAAAACCACTGTTTAATTTCCTATCTTGAATTCAGTAATCCAAACATTGAACAACAGCTACAATAGTAGTCAGTGTGCAACAAGTAGCAGGTAGTGAATTTGCAGAGTGAAAGCAGGCAGCACTAACCCTGTCTCCTGTTCCAGGGAGTTTCCTTTCTGATGAGCTGCCCTCTGACTACGATGATGTGGAGGACAGTGAGGGGAACCCCATCCCAGGTAAGGGGGGGGCTGTGTTACAAACCTATGAAGAAACAATTCTCTTACCTGTATCACCGATTCTGTTCTCTGTCTGGTTTAGGTGAAGCAGTGCTCTCTCTGGTCTGTAACACTAATGCTGTTCTCTGTCTCTTTTAGGTGAATCGATGCCCTCTCTGGAAGGAGAGATCCCAGGGTACTATGACGATGCCGTCCCTATGAACAGTAACCCCGAAGATTTATCAGGTGAGTTCTTGCAGACAAGCCCTTTAGAGGAGCCCTGCACCAAACCCAGTCTTGGAGAAAGTAAATGTATTCAATCAGGTTCCTAATTTAGCTCATGTCTGTCAAACCCTCAGTCACTGCATCTTGTTTGTGCAGGTAAGTCCCAGGACTGTGCAACATCCCCCGCCATGCCCGTTGAGCAGTAGAGTGGGTTTGATTCTAGGGTGCCAAGTAGTTTTTCTGCATTTGATGGGTCAGTCTTAATGTTATGTAAACAGTTTTATTTAGCACTCTGAACCCTGTAACTCTGTTTGTGGACAATATGTTCCGAGTTAATATGCTGTGGGTGAAAGCAGGTCAAACTCCAGAGCTAACCTTGATTCCTGTTCCTAGGAAGTTTCCATTATGACGAACTTCCCTCTGGCTACTATGATGTGGAGGACAGTGAGGGGAACCCCATCCAAGGTAAGGGGGGCTGGAGTCTATTGAGGGGAGGGATTGGGATGGCCCCTCAGATATCCTGCCCCGCTTCAGCACAGCACACCCTACTGCCCCAGGAGCAGCACGCTGTGGGGGAGCCTGTAACTGCCCCACTCCCACCTCTTCCAGCAGGTGTCACTACCAGGCAGTGGAGTTTGAGAAGTTCTGAATCTCAGAAACCACCCATGGCACTCTAATCATACCCATTGCTTCAACCAATCCCTGACCCCAGATCTGTGTGAACCCTCCCACTGCGTAAACCCAACCAGTCCCTGATTGTGCGTGTCTCTCTTTGGCAGGTTTTCCCCTCACTCCCCCTGGAGAGGAGAGCACCCGGGCCGCACTGCCCCCTGAAGAAGGACCCGTTGCACCTGACAGGACTGACTACGATGATGTTGGGGAGGAGTCTCCAGGAGAGGGTGGGGCGCTGTGAGGCTGGCAGTGTGTCTGGAGGAGAATAGAGGGGCAGCTGGAGCCCCCTAGAGTTCTAGATCTGTAAGAGCGCCATTAACTGTAAACCTGCCAGACAGTTTCACTGCAGTTCCGTTGAAACTCCATTGGCTGAATATTTAGCAGGCTTCTCATAAAAGTGCTTCATGTCAAATATGAATGTTTCCCTTTATGCTGCAAAATTGCATCTTGTTACAAAGCTGGTTAAATCAAATTAGCAAAGATGTCTGAAAGAAACTAAGAAATTATATTTTCCCAAGAAAAATATATCATCAAATTATGTGTTGCAAAGCAACCTCAAAGATCAGTATTATATATATATATATTTTAAAAATCCAGTACCAAAAGTAACTGAAACAGTTCAGAAATGTAACTAACAGCCATTGGGTGGGTTTTGGGAAAACACATTGTTATAACAATGGTTTTTGTCTACCCCCCTCCCCTCCCCCCTCACAATTATGAAGGTAGATACAGATTTCCAAATGTAAAGGAGATTCGCTTGGCAGTCTGCTGTCTGTGTATTTTGTGTCCATTTTTTCTAGCAATGTCTCTTCTGGTCAGGTTTTCTTTTAAATCCAGTCCATAGTCTTTAAATACAGACTGTGTTTTAATAGGGGTCTGTGTTTCCTCTTTCAGCCTGTAATTGTGGTGGTGTGCAGTTTCAAAGGGGATCTGGTTTGAAAATGAATTGTTTTGAAATTCCATTGTAAAGTTTGGATTTACAGAATTCCTGTAGCCCAACTCTTGACAGTTACCCTGTTTGTAATTCATTTGGAGCTAGGTGTGCAGATAAAAAATGATTTCTATATTAAAATGTTAGTTTGTTTTTTTATTATTTGAATATATCTATTCTGCTTTAATGTACCATTTCTAAACGTATAGCATTTCTTGCAGAATGTGCAATGGCTTGATGGCTGTATTCTGTTTTTAAACAATAAAGTCTAATTTAACATCTGGCGGATGGCATGTGTTTTTGTTGCAAAAATGGTTAATGTAATACAACGGAGAATGTATTCAAGGTTCCTTTAACTGTACTTACTATGTATGTGCAACAGCCTGCACTCTGTCACAAAAAATAACTGGCCAAAGGTTTTGCATCGTCCTATAGAATTAACTCCTTTTGCTTCAGAAAGTCGAATGAAACCTGCTGAATAATGTTATGTTGACATATTGACTTACATACCGCTTTGTTGTTTTCAATATACTCAAGTCTCAGTTCTAAAATTCTAGGTGATGCAAAACCTTTGACCATAGCTGTACATTCCCTGAGCAAGTTTCACCGATACCTCTTTCCCTGACAGAACATTTTATGAGACAGCCTCTCTTGTTGAACACTTTATTACTGGAGCTCTGGCATAACTGGCTGACCCGCTGAATTACCAACTGAAGAATCGAGGGCGCAGCTTTAAAGATACAAACTTGAGTATTCACTGACCCTTCCTATGTTAAACACACTACAGGCTAAATATTTCCTTAGGTATGGTGACACATCATAACCCTCGGTCTCTGGTCATGCGGGAAAGCAGTTTTGATCTCACTGGGAGACTAATCTTGTGAGATTGAGAAGAGGCAATATTTGAATTAAAAAAAATATCAGCTCTGAAGATGTAACAGCATTTCTAAATGCATACTATGATCTTTATTGCAATATAATTTATTAGTATACAGTTATTTGTAAACAAGCAGGAAACAGTGCAGACAAATGGTTTTTTGGTTTTTTTTAATATCCACAAGCTACTGTTTCTCAAAGGGTTTTCTGTCCGGATAGATGAATATTTGAATGCTTTTCAGTTATGATTACACAAAGATTTGAACAGAACAATATAAAGTTGCTTTTTCTTTTTCCTGCGGCAAAGCAGGAGAAAAAACACTCTACTTTGACAACCAAAATCTAAACTCAAGGATCCACCTGTTTGTCTTATTTTATATGCTATATTCCTAGGAAAACACATGTATTAAATGATGTATTTTATAAACACAGCAGGTGAGTGTTTAATATGTTTAAGACACAAAATAATGAATTACCTTGACAAAGCAGACATTTCTTTTGAGTATAGTTTGACACACGTGGACATATAAAGGTGAGCTTTATGAAAATCTAAAGCCTTACATATAGACGGAATACACACCTTTACTATAGACGAGCTCTTAGGTATATTTTAGGAAATGTAAACGTTACAGCAGCCATTGTACAAGTCAGATATTAGAAAGAGATAGCGAGGCTGCCTTGGTGTCCAGATTAGTAATGATAAACACAGAGTGGTTAAGCGCTTGCACACACATGATGCCTAACACGACAGTCGCTGCATGACATATTAATAAATTAATGAATTGTCTTTTTTGCATTCATTACCGTGTACCTATCACATTAATAAATGGAAACAGCATTAATTATATGCAAACTTTCTTCTTGAAGTGGCATTTTGGATCCCGGGAACTAAAATATTCCTTTTTAAGAAAAAAAAAAAACGACTTCAGAGAAACAAGATTTCAAATCGGTTTTGAATGCTAATGTGAAAAAAAACCAAAAAAAAACACACACAACATCGATGACCGATTGAAGGATGTCATCTCGCACGGCCGAGACCAAGAGCATTGCAAGTAACAACAATGCCAGCATTGCAGTTACAATGTTCTTGCTAGCGCTTAGTCCACAGGCGTTTGTGTCCCTGTGAAAGTGCTTCGTTGGGCTGCTTTTATTCTCTGCGATGCTACCTTTCCTCGAGGCAAACTGTGTTCTTAATAAGCAGGTATATAGGTATTCATAAAGGCTCTAGATGAACTAAATGGAGTTTTATGAAGGTGGTCCTAGATCTACAGCTATGGCCGAAAGTTTAGCATCACCCTATAGAATTAACCAATTTTGATTCATAACGTCGAATGAAACCTGCTGAATAATGTTACGGTGACATATTGAATGACAAAGCGTGTTGTAGTTTTCCATATACTTAATGAAAAAAATGGCAAATTGAAAAATGTGACATTTTGAAATCTAACAGTACTACTATTTTTCCGGTAGACTTTATTTGCGATATCATTTTGTTGTTTCTTTGATTACATGATGTTAAATAAAATATCGAAATGATGTTCATAAAGTTGTATTTTTTTATTTTGAATTATGTTTCAACCCCCCGAATTTGAGGTGATGCAACACTTTTGGCTGTAGCTGTTGGCGTGTTGTGCCGCTCTGGAGCTGCATACAAAGGGTGGTTATACAATGTAACACTTGCAAGGGTGGTGGGTGAAGCCAAAAAAAAAAACACAGAGCAATGAAAATTGGACAACCAACTGTGGATCATAAGAGTGATTAGCGGCTGTCGAACATTTTCTAGCAAACTCTCTTTGAGGTACTTGGGTCTCCCGTCACACTGTAAGTGCAAAAAGCAATTACTAATCATATCATTAAAAATACACCAAGCTCTTTAATTTTACTCTTCTGTAAATTTCCACAGCAGTGCTAAGTCTATGAAGCCGCTGTAATACCCAATTCTGTATCCCTACTTCTCTATGCCCTGTCCATCACACTGCAGAGCCTTGTCTGTACAGGGCCGGGGCGGGATCAAAAGCTGTATTGCATTTGCAGACATGCCTGTACTGTAGGATGCTTTCAACATGTAAGATACACACCAGGTTATATAGGCAAAACGTAAAACCAATACAATTAGTTTTTTCTTTCTTAAAAGGCCAGTGGCCTAACCCTGTGAATTCTAATAAAACTCTCTAACTGGCATTTCCGCCCTACAATACACACTTCGGACTCCATTGTTTACCAGCACTGTAGATGATCCTGAAAGTGTGATGGACTGCACCTGCCAGCAGGGGGGGTGCTACATCACAATTCCATACAAACAAGCACACAAGTCAATTAATTCAAAGGCATTTTTGAAATAAGTGTTAGTGTGCTGCTGTTCTATTTCTTTGAAATATTTTGGGGTTTTGAATTCCAATGGTGTTGCTGGTCAACACAATAAATAAAATAGGAGTTACAAACCCCCTTTTCTGCCACGTATGGACAGGATAAGGTTACTATAAGGTCAGTTGAATCAAACAGCTTTAAAGTAATGGCAAAACTAAGGTCTAGTGGCCCCCAAACCATTCTAAAGTCAAATATGAGCCTAGTTATTATGCTCATGAAGCTAAGGGGGACCCTCACATTGGTTTCTTTGACCCACTCCTATTGGATGAGTACCTCTTTGATAATGCACATTTTAAACATTTTGAAGAAAAGGTGATTTTATAAATGTCTCCTCCCTGCTGACATTAAGACGGCCTGAGGTGTAGGTCTGAGCTGTGGAGAGCCCATTCCCTTTGTATAATGGGGGGGAGCAGTGGTAGCCAGAAAGGCATCCTCCCTTAGTGGAGCGCAGGTGGCTGCAGAACTCCAGGCGACTGTCCCTGTTAGTGGAAATGGGGGGTGAGGCTGGGGTCAGGACTGGTGGTAAGTATAGAGGCAGGTATGCTGTTTGGAGGAAAAAATGAAGGTACAAGCCCCTTTCAAACGCTCCTACCCGGGTCCCAACCTGGGTTCTGGTTACCCGGGTCACAATACCACGTACCCTGGGTCGGCAGTGACCCACCTCAGGATGTGGGTCGACACACTTTGACCCGGGTTGAGCGAGACAAGATGCATGATGGCTGTTCGTAATCCGACGAAGCAACAAACAGCCACGCCTGCATGAAGGTTTCACTTCCGCAAGCAACATTTCTGTTTATTCTGTTGAGCAATATTTTTGTTGATTGAGACACCCCATGAGCCAGATTGCAGCAGGGATGAACATTTGGGCCGACGAGTCAATCCAGAGAAGCTTGGATGGAAGCTGCATCTTGGGCATTGCGTGCGTGCATTTACTTGCTACTGTCACCCAGGTTGACCCTGCTTCTTCAAAAACCAGTGTGAAATCACGTAGCCCACCCGCGTGACACCAGGTCACAACCCGGACAGAGCATGCCAGTGTGAAAGGGGCTTTAATGTACTAGGGGAACAGTGATTGCAGACATCAATTTAACATACAACTGTGTATAAAATATAAAAGTAAGCATTTCTTTCTTTAAAGAAAAATAATAAAATAATAGTTAATAAGCAAATATCTTTAAATAGCACCAGCCAACACAGCAGAATTTTATACTTCGCCGTTCAATTCTGAGGTTCTGTAAGTCCCCTCTCCTTAGATCTTGTCACTACAGATTGGGAGCTTACAGCTCTCATCCTCACACCAGCCCGAGACCAAGAGCTGCGCCGACTCTGTGGTTTGTACAGAATCTGAAAAACAAGCAGCTATGTGACGTGAAGCTGTGGTCGCCTGTGTGCTGAAGCTGCTGATAACTGCTGCACAGGGTAACAGCACAGGGAGACAGTGTAATGAGAGTATTAGTGCTTGACAAGATGCAGAGAGCTGAGAATGGGATCTTTTAGTTCTCATGAAGGTACAGTGCTGTGTGTTGTATATGGAGTGCTTTAATGCTCATTAAGATCCTGTAGAGCCTTATAAAAATATTCTTATAGGAATCATTAAACTATGAATGAAAAGCAATAGGGAACTCTATTTTCAATGGTAACAAGATACACCTCAATTTCCCAATGGGACATTTACAATGTATAATATTAACTATCAGACATACAGTAATGTTCCAAAAACCAATGCATTTGCCAGTGGTATACTGTACCATTATAACATTGCTTTGGCAAACCAAGCTCTCTGATTGGCTGAAAGGCCTGTACAACTCTCCTAACAATGCAGAGCTGAGGAGGCAGGTCCGAAGGGGCGCTTAACCTATAAGAAGCTCAAAGTGAATCTGTTAGCAACTGTGAAAAGTGTAGCACTGCCATCTGGCTTTCTCACTGCTGGTATTGTAGGCTTTAATAGTATTAGTTATACTGCCCCACTTCTATATGAATTCCTAATCCGTACATAACAGAGAATGCCTACTGAGTACAGGATCTGTAAATGCTGCCAAAACCACACTGTGTGTCAGAATAGGGCTCTAACCACAGCCAACTGTTCAGAAGTCATCGCCTTGAAACAGAAACAGTGGCATGTAGCTATCGATAGTTTATTCATTTGATGTGGATTCTCATTACACTGTGCACTTGTAGTGGAGCATTTGCTATGTAGAGGAGTTAAGTTTCAGTCTTTAAATGTATTATTTGCATATGTGGCCCATTGCTGACAAGGCTGAAGAAAGAAACGGCTGCAGCTGAGAGCACTTGCCAGAGGAAGCAGGAAAAACCTTCTCTACGTTTATTTTATATTTGTAAAAAAAAAAAAAAAAGTCAGAAAAATGAGGGAAACTTTCTTTTCAACCTGCATCTTTGTTTTTTTTACAACGATTAATAAGGCTTTAATAAAAAATACATCTAGATTTAAAATGTTACATAATAAAAATAAGGGTGATGTTAATCTTGTTTAAGAAGATATTTATAAAAATATGAAAATGCGATTTTTTTTGTTACACAGATTAATATCAGCCCCTGTGGTATCACACCTGCCCTGCTTTCCTTCACTTTCTCTGTCTCTCACTCCTGATATATTGAGATGTTGTGGTTCCTTGCTTTGCAAAGCTTTTGATGTCAAAATTCTTGCATGCTTGCAACCCTAACCTCGTTCACATCTAGGTTATTTTAGACGAGACCCACCACGGCGATGAGTTCAGAGATTGTTTGTGGAATAAATACTTCATTTGCACATTATTTTTGTATCATTTTGCAAAATGAACCCTTGACATCCCTTTCACTCATTTCTGGATGTTTGCATTGTTTAGACTTTGCAATATTCTTAAAGGACTCGGATGTACCGGTAAGGTCTTAAAGGAAATGGATGTGAGGAAACTAAACAAACAAAATATGGCAAGTTAGAAGGAAAGAAAAAAAAGATAAAGCTTCAGAATTTTTAAAAAGTATTGATTTGCAGCGGAACATGTTCAGTAAAGCAAAAACTGAAAGTGAAGCTTCAGTAAAGGCAAGTTATGTTGTATTGAGTTTATTGCGCAATCGTCAAAGCCTTTTTCAGAGGGTGCTTTTGTAAAAGACCGCGGGCCCAATATTGATCAAAGGGCAAGGCACTAACATTAAGGCACAGGTTGTTACAGACCACCCAGGTGACCCGCATTTCCCGGGTCAGAACCGCAGATCCAGACCCGTGACAGTCATTCACACTTGTGTGTAAGATCACTGTTTGGGCAAGGCAAAAAAAATTGAAGTTTGTCATTATCAACATGTGATTGTATATACATTTTATTCATTGATGGGTTCTTAATTTGCCTAAGGGGTGATAAGTGGGAGCAAACATTCACAATCAGACTTGTGTAATGTGATTCATGGGAGCCTGCAGAGTCTGCTGAATCTGTAGCAGCTGCGGCCTCCAGACTCGGGGGTTTCAATGTCAGCATTTTTACCTGATTTCTTTTTTCATCTTTCCTTTCCATTTATTACAGTGAAAATGCTGTCTCAAGAAATGGACTGTCAGTCAGTAATCTGGAACGCGGGAATACCTGTCCATGCCTGAATTCCGAGATCACTTTTTCCTTCAAAAGGCTTCACTGGACTTGCCTGACCTCAGCACCATGTTACTGGATCCTCAGCTGATGCACTATCCTTGCACTATTGCACTACAATTAGGTCATTGTAGATACAAATGGTCTTAATCCTAAATTGTTTCTTCTTATCTCATAGTGCATTCTAGTTGTATTTGCACTTACTGTAAGCCACACTGTATTTAAATATTGTATTAGCACTGTAACCTTGCATTGCCAAATAAACTAATAATAATAATAATAATAATAATAATAATAATAATAATAATAATAATAATACCTCTGGTACTTCATGTATTTTCTATTTACTGCTTTGTAATCAGTGACTTTTTAATTTTTTTCATTTCTCTATACAGACAAAAATATAAACGCATTAGAGCCCTTCCAAGCACCACGTGATGTGGATGTGACAGACGCCTCTGTGAGAGATGCCATTTTAGAGGAGGAAGGCTGATAATTCTACCAGCAGTAAAATGAATAAAGAGATTCTGCAGTGAAAAAGCTTTTACTGCTTGAGCCACTAGGGGACATGCTGCTCCTCATTAAAAAGTTTGTTTCGTGCCATGCGGGCTTCTGAATAGTTGGCTGTGGTTAGAGCCCTATTCTGACACACAGTGTGGTTTTGACAGCATTTACAGATCCTGTACTCAGTAGGTATTCTGTGTTATGTATGGATTAGGAATTCGTATAGCAGTGGGGCAGTATAACTAATACTATTAAAACCTACAATACCAGCAGTGAGAAAACCAGAGGGCCCCGCTACACTTTTCACAGTTGCTAACAGATTCACTTTGAGCTTCTTATAGGTTAAGCTCCCCTTCGGAACCGCCTCCTCAGCTCTGCATTGTTAGGAGAGTGGTACAGGCCTTTCAGCCAATCAGAGAGCTTGGTTTGCCAAAGTAATGTTATAATGGCACAGTATACCACTGGTAAATGCATTGGTTTTTGGAACATTACAGTATGTATGATAGTTAATATTATACATAGTAAATTTCCCAATGGGAAATTGAGGTGTATCTTGTTACCATTGAAAATACAGTTCCCCATTGCTTTTCATTCATAGTTTAATGATTCCTATTATAATATTTGTATAAGGCTCTACAGACTCTTAATAAGCATTAAAGCACTCCATATTCATCACCCAGCGCTGTACCTTCTTGAGAACTAAAAGATCCCATTCTCAGCTCTCTGCATCTTGTCAAGCACTAATACTCTCATTACACTGTCTCCCTGTGCTGTTACCCTGTGCAGCAATTATCAGCAGCTTCAGCACACAGACAACCACAGCTTCATGTCACATAGCTGCTTGTGAAGATGAGAGCTGTAAGCTCCCAATCTGTAGTGACAAGATCTAAGGAGAGGGGACTTACAGAACCTCAGAATTGCCTGCCTCTATACTTCCCACCTGTTCTTACCCAAGATTTACCCCCATTTCTGCCAAATAGGAACAGTCACCATGGCGTAGACCAGATCAGATAAGTAATTTTTTCTTAATTATTGCAATGTCAGCCTTGGTACCAAACAAGTAACAGAAACTACTGCCTATATAACCTGGTGTGTTTCTTACATGTTGAAAGCATCCTACAGTACAGGCATGTCTGCAAATGCAATACAGCTTTTGATACCGCCCCGGCCCTGTACAGACAAGGCTCTGCTGTGTGATGGACAGGGCATAGAGAAGTAGGGATACAGCATTGTGTATTACAATGGCTTCATAGACTTAGGACTGCTCTGGAAATCCTAGGTTTCAATCACACAAAAACAGAAGACATCCCAGAAGAGATATGCAATGCAAGAGTATCGAAAACCAGGCCTTTAGGCAGAGTGAAGCCTGGCTGGGGTCCGAGCCCAGAGCTCAAAGGTAACTACTAAGTTCCTTGCTCTCTGCACCCAGCTTTCTCAAGCTTTTCATAACCACAAATTTAAAAAAATATGGTTTTTATTCTAACTTTCAGATCTCTCCCCCTTTCCTCCGTATCGTGTGTTTCATCAATGCTGGGCGGTCTGGGAGGAAACAGTGATGTATTAGCGATATATATGGATCGAACTTAAAAGAGCCCTCTGATTTGTCAACACACCTGTTTGAAATCTTCCTGTTTTCTGTCTCAAAAAGGCCATGCTGAGTGTGATTGGTGGGGTGGGGGGGCTGTGTTTCTGTTGGTGTTGTGGGGCGTTGAGCACCCTCTCAGTTGCTGTGTTGGCTCAGGGTGGTAAGCACGGGTCTTGACTTCGCTCAGAGGAGGGTTCATCTGTCTTAATAACAATGGAGAGCTGCATGCCCATCTTCTGTCTCACTGTCCTGCTTCTGCACTCACCAGCCAGTAAGTTCCACGCTGTTATTTCTTTACAGCTTTTTAATGAAGTCGGTTATTTATTCTGAGACAGGGAGTCCAGTTCAGTGGTCCAGGGACTGAGTGACTTGATGGGTAGAACTGCCCATTAGGATGCTTTCCTTTCAAGGCTGTTTTTATTGATTGATTTATTGAGTTTGTTAACTGGGATAGAACTGTAGAGGTACAGATTCTGGAGGCTGGGTTCCACCTGCAAACCTGCCTAAACCCAGCCTAGGTGAGGGGATACTGGTGTTCAGGTGGACACAGTAACTTCTCAATGCAGTAAAATGGGATCTAAAATACTGAGTATATATTGTGCAAGTTGAATTTGTTTCACTGTAAAGAAAGTCCCTGCTCAAGCACAGTGTATTTCCAGCTGTGTTGCATTGCAGTAATAACACTTCATGGTGCCTCCGCTGTGTCTGCTGTTGAGCCTGCAACTTCACAAAGATGTAACTTCTAGATTATAGTGTGTTAATCTACCAGAATAGTCAGGCAGTGCTGCTGTTGAACTGAAGAACAAGTTGTACTGCAGCAGTTTCAAATGTTAAAAATTGAATTGTAACATTGAGACCAATTTGTTTAAGCTGAATTGTATCTGATGTCCCTGTAATTTAAGTGGTCTATTATTAAGTTGTATTTATTATTATTATTATTATTATTATTATTATTATTATTATTATTATTATTATTATTATTATTATTATTATTTTACATGGTGAATGATCATTTTATTATAAACTTCAGTGTTTTACAGTCTTATTATTCACGATGCTGGCGCACGACCCGTCTACATTATGTCTTATGGTGTTCATTTGTATATCTTGTATTGATGTAATTTTCTCACTGCTGCTTCCTCAAATTGTCGCTTTTGTGTTTTGAATTGTTTTGTTAATTGTGTTGCATCCCAGTGAGATTTGTCTGATTGGTAACATTTTGAAATCAGTCAAAACCGTGTGATCAGATACAGTACTGGAGCAGAAAAAAACAGGGCTCCTCTGCTCATGTTTGCCTATGCCCTGGTTATTCAGTGTGTGTTTGTGATTGATAGATAGATGTTTAATTTTATGACGGATAACGTCAAGTTTAATTGACACGCTGGATGAGATAAAAAAAATGTTTTAAGGGATCTTACACATCCATAAGGACGTAATTCTATGTTTCAAATCTGGCATGTGTAATGTGCAGTGTAATCTTGTGTGCTTGTATATCAGTGATCTCGGAGCTGCTGGTTTTATTCACCCAGGTGCAGATGTTGGGTTTATTTCTAGCAGAGACCTGTGTCAGGGTTCTTAATCATCAATGTGGAAAAATAATATTTGAAATGTACAGGAAAATATTTAAATGATTTAACAAAAAAATAACATTATACTGATGGATCAGTTTATAAAAAATGACAGAGGAAATGTTGGTTAATAGAGTGTAAATATATAAAGATAAAACGTCAGGTAGGCGAGGTTGTGTAAAGAGATATTTCTGCTGTTATTAAGGTTTGATTTCTCTCAAATCAGCAATACGAGGGAAGATGAAATAATCTTTACTTCATTGATTCTGTTTTCATTTTTTAACGTTACAGTATTTTTAAAATGTCTCCAAATATAAATATGAATATTTCCAGCCATAGTTTTGTTTTCAGCATTTAAAATATGGTAAGAATCTAATGTTACTGCTGATAACTTTCTGCATCGTTGCTTGTTTCTACACACAGCAGCTCCTTTCTACCTGAACAATATGCGTGTTATAACAACAGTATATGAGCAGGGAAGTGTTTAGTATAAGTTACTGCTTAATCAAAACTAATAATAATAATAATAATAATAATAATAATAATAATAATAATAATAATAACACACATTGTACCGTTACAGAAAATTATACCTATTTAATAATCTCTGTCTCTCATAATGTAAATACAATTTCACAAATCCACAACAGATTGAATCGATAAATGACTGAATAAGGTTGACTTCACAAATACATAATTTCACATAATTTAAATAAAAGACCTAGTTGAAAATAACGCGCACGTGCAATAGCCAGGTGTCTTTGTTAATCGAGATTCTATTGTAATCGTAACTGCACGATTTTGCATTTGTAATATGTGAAGTCAACCTTATGCAATCATTTATAGATTAAATCTGTTGCATTTCAATTTTAATATGTTTGTACAGGTATATTTTTATGTGAAAAAGGGTTCTATCTAGAACCATTATAGTAGGACTATTTAGTATCAAGATCAGTATGTTTTTCCAAGGCAGTATAATGTTCATTTTCACATTTCCCTGTACATTTCCAATATTATTCTTCCACATTGATGATTAGGAACCCTGACACAGCTCTCTGCTAGAAATAAACCCAACATCTGCACCTGGGTGAATAAAACCAGCAGCACCGAGATCACTGATATACAAGCACACAAGATTACACTGCACATTACACATGCGATATCTGAAAGAGAGAATTACGTAATTACCAAAAAACATATGTTTTGCTTTTGCTTCAGGTACATTTCTTATATTGGCGGGAATGTTACCCAGGTACAGTTGAATTTAGGTTTTACGACTGATTTGAAGAAATTGTGACTGGCTAATCCGACCAGCTGACAAAAAATAAATTTAGCTGAAGATTTTCAACTGGCTTTTAAAACTTAAATGTGGCAAAAAAAAAGAAAAGAAAAAAGAAAGAAAAACAGTGCAACACATATGAATGTATTCTGAATGTTTAAATTATTTTTAATGATGTCAGCAATGCTACTAGCAGGGTGCAAACCACTGGTCTAAGGGTTTGGCTAGCCCGGTCGTTAAACATTTTCAAATCAATCTGGAAATTACAAGCAGCATATCAACCGGTATTGTTAATTATCTATACACCTTCAGCCCCATGCCCATGATTTTATTTTTATTTTATTTAACCTTTATTTAGCCAGGTGAGTCAGTTGAGAACATATTCTCATTTACAATAACGACCTGGCCAAGAGGTTCACACTACAGCAGTGAAATAAATAAATAAATAAATAAAATCAACACAATACAAACATACAAAATCACATACCATTTTTTTTTTTTTTTACAACAGTTAAAGCTTGATAAAATCACACAATTATCAAGCACAAATATCGGTCAGCAAAGATTTTATTGCATTGTCATACAGTTATTACACAACAAATGTACCTAAATATTTAAATGCTTACCGGAAAACGGTAAATACTAAATTGTAGAATATCTAGTTTTTTATGTCCATCTTTTAAACACGTTCTATTTTCATCATCAGTGAATTATCAAACTAAATAAATAAATAAATAAATAAATAAATAAATGTAAAAAATCACAACAGACACGTGAAAGGTTCCCCTTTTGTCCTGACCTGGACAGAGCGATATTAGCAGAAATAGTTCCGATCTGTGACGCAGTGTGTTTTTGATTGAAGCAAACCAAACCAGCTGCCAGGTTAAGAGATTTAATGTAACAGGTAGTGCGTCAATAACTAAGGGAAACGTTTGCTGTATTTATTTTAAGTGATAAAAATATGCATAACCTATTTACAATATTTTTTCAGAAATTTGATTTTTCACTGGGGACTACATCGCCTATTACACAGAAATGGGTACATTTTACGGAAATTGTGAAATCCGTGATAACCGTGAAAAAAGACCAGCCTCAGTCCTGAAGATCGTTGGTATGTTTCAACCGTCGAAGGCACGAAAAGCTTTGATCTCAGCAGCAGCATTAGACGCCAGGATAGTGAGGTTCTTATATGAGATCATTAGCGCCGCGCTTTTATGCAGGACGCAGAGTGTAACTGCAACTAAACATGGTGTGCTACACAAGCACTTTTTTTCCACGCTGTGCACGTGTTTCTTTAGCTGAAAAACGACATTATTTATAATTCGCATTGTACACAGAGGACATGTCAACGTTTTGACATCTCTCTTATCGTTAAAATAATAATCCTATTAAAAGACCGTTTAAAGAGACGTTATCACAATGTTTACCCTCTACTATTGCGAAGATATCAATGGTCAAAAATCGTAGTTTAACACAGAAACAAAGTTGAAACTGTTTGATCACTGGCACCAAATGTGACACCTGATACAAAATATGAATGATACCTGATACCAATATCGAGTGACACCTGACCCAAAATATGAATGATACCTGATACCAATATCGAGTGATACCTGATCCAAAATATGAATGATACCTGATACCAATATCGAGTGACACCTGATGCAGAATATGAATGATACCTGATACCAATATGTGATGACATCAGTGAACTTGACACACTTTCTTCTCTTTGAAGGCGGTGATGATCTGAGGCTGGTGAATGGAGGCAGTCCCTGTGCTGGGAGAGTGGAGATTCTTCATGAGGGACAGTGGGGCACAGTTTGTGGTTATCAGTGGGATATGACGGATGCAGGAGTTGTGTGTAAACAGCTGGGCTGTGGATCTGCTGTATCAGCACCAGGCTATGCTCACTTCGGAGCCGGTTCTGGAACCATCTGGCTGGATAATGTTTCCTGCAGAGGTTCTGAGTCAGCTCTTCGGGACTGTGGATCTCGTGGATGGGGAAAGAATTACTGTGGTCACTATTTAGACGCTGGAGTGATCTGTTCAGGTAGGAAACACATAAATATATCTCTTAGGCTATGAAGAGTTTGAACAAAACATTAGAAACACCGTCCATCTGTAGCACACATGTTTTAAATGGGCCGCGCATCACATGACCAGTTTCTTTTTTTTTTTGAAATGGCATCCCTGACCTGTATTGTGCAATGTAAAAAGCGGGCTCTCCCTGTTGCAAATGACAATGGGCAAGATAGGGCTGGGGGTTATCAATTGTTTTGCAGGTGCTTCCATATTCTCTATTTTTTTCCTTTCAAAAATTGCCATGGTGTAAACTTTAGCAATGTGGATTATTGTTGTAAAATTGCTTGAACAGTAGGAGTGAATACCATCGAATTTAAAACACACTTTTTAAACCATTTTTTTTATTATTATTTTAAAAAATAGCCCGTGTCTTAAATTCGAGTACAGTATAGTGATGCGTGCATTAAAATCACCAACAAAAGACAAGACTACCTGAGTACACAAGCAGCAATGTGACTGACTGCCGAGAAAAGACGAACAAAGACGTCACTGCCCGAAAACACAAACAGTCACTGCCCGAATACACAAACACAAAGCACTGCCCGATTTCGAATCATCCGTGACGTACGGCAGCCATTTTCTAAGAAGCGTCATTAGCTTCCTGTGGAATTCGAAGAGACGCTTTTACAATTTCAGCGTATCGTTATTAGGTTCGGTTTTAACAAACAGTACCAGCTTGGACAGATCGGAAATGCTGACCAGACCCCTGTATTTTTCGACACGCCAAGCAATACCACAGTTCACAAATTGGGAGATAAACAGGTGTGAGTAATCATGAGTGGAAATGAGAAGCAGCACATCACTGTAATTGTGTGTGATAGCAGACGGTCGCAAACTGCCTCCATGTGCGTAATTGAGGTTGTGTCTTGGTAAATTCATTTGATGTTTTATTTTTTCCTCAAATCGAGGGTGGGAAATTTGGGCTGCGTCTTAAATTCGAACGAATACGCTATCTATATTACATCAACATACACACAATCTAGTCTGGCAAGTCTTCATTCCCGTTCTCACATTGTGTCCTTCCCTCACCTCTACAACTGAGTACCAATCAATGGCAATTAGTTTCCTCAGCGAGTGTTTTAAAAGCCGACTGGAAGCGGATTTTCCTCTCATCCAGGACGCTGTCGTTTTTACTGCCGTGTTGCTGTACCGAGGCCAGAAACTTAAATTGTCTTTCAGCTGTCCCTGAAAAATATCCTGTAACACAAAACTGAAACTGAGCTTTCTGAAAAAAAAAAAAAAATCTACAAAATCTGCATACACAAGTGTATTTGAAATTGAAAATATTCAGAAACCCCCTTCAATACTTAGATCCACAAACAAGGCTGTTGTTATACACGTGTGTTGGCTGTTTGATATACAAACAAATAAAACATTTCATTGTATTACCTGTTCACCAGAAAACAGGGATTGTGACCCTTTTGTCTTCTCCAGATCCACACAACGCTGTGGTATCTGAACCCAGTATAAAATGCATGTTTCAGGAAAACAGTGTAGGATTCTCACATTGTTTCATTCTTCTTATGAACTGGAATATGATACTAGACAATGAATGATAACATATAAGGGAAAGGGCAATTTATTTATTTACCGAGTTTCAACCTCTTTAAATAGATGTACAAATAACCCTCACTACTTTTTGTAATAGGCCGTTTTAACAGCTTGCCTGCAGGATCTTGGCAGAGGATAGTGCTGCAATGTGTCCGCTAGGTGGCACCAAAACACTGTTCAAAGATTTTACATTCCAAAGGTCAGACTAATACATCCTGTTTAGCTGTATTAATTGTTGCATTGATCAGTGAAAAAAGAGCAATAATTAGGCTTCCTCTGCATGTGATCAAAACCTTTTGTTAACCTCCTCACTCAACAGCTTCCTCATTAGAAAGTATCAGAACTCCCTCACATCTTTTTCTGATGTGGCAGGGCACCTTGCTGATCTTGTCGAAACCACAATACGAATTCACTCTATTGTTAATATGAGCTAATCTTATATTGCTGCTCTTTCAACTAAGCTCAGTGTCCTTTGGATAGGACGGGGACTGTGTTATTTCAATTAAAAAAAGACAGCAACTGTGTGAAGGATTTTAAATTACCAACCCCACATTGCTACTTGTCAATACCCATTGATCCCATACTGGTTGTTAAAAATAGAAATACACAAAGTTCCAATGCTGAGTTCTTACCAGTGGATATTTGCATGTAAACACAGAACACCTGAACAACAACAACAAAAAAAACAGCTCCTTTCTACCTGAACAATATGCGTGTTATAACAACAGTATATGAGCAGGGAACTGTTTAGTATAAGTTACTGCTTAATCAAAACTAATAATAATAATAATAATAATAATAATAATAATAATAATAATAATAATAATAATATCACACATTTCTTATGTAATGTCCATCACTATACTGTAGCATTTCGGGTTCTTTTTGCGACAGAAATGAGACTGCAACCGTGAGTAGGTAAAGGCTCAAGCCATTTATTTTTACAATAATTCAATAATCACAAAATAAAATCATAAAGTGAGGGAAAGGGAACTGGGAGGTGAAAATGAAAATAAATGATGAAGTAGTTTTTCTCTCTATCCCCCCGAACACAACTTTCTCTCACACTCTTGTCTTCCCCAATCCTCCCCGTCTTTTCTCTGCACCCCCTTATCTGCACTCGCTTCCCCGCTCAGCCGTCTTTTACGCCAAACCTGCACCTCGATTGCCCTCCTCACACATCCACACACAACATGCAACCCCTCCACGCACACACCACCATGCGACCCCTGCACACACACACCACTGTGTAACCCCTGCAGGCATACACCCACCGTGCAACCCCTGCATGCACACAGGACCATGCAACCCCTGCACGCACACACTACCATGTAACCCCCTGCAAGCACACACCACCATGCAACCCCTGCACACACACACCACTGTGTAACCCCTGCAGGCATACACCCACCGTGCAACCCCTGCATGCACACAGGACCATGCAACCCATGCACGCACACACTACCATGCAACCCCCTGCAAGCACACACCACCATGCAACCCCTGCATGCACACACCACCATGCAACCCCTGCTGGCAATTAAAATAAATCACGCAAATGATTGTAGCCCTATAAAACTATACAGTCAATTAACCGCCTTGCTAAATAAATATATATTAAAAGTAAGCTACGAGAGTAATGGCATTGGCAGCAAATACAGCTTCCGCGATGGAAACAGAAAGAAAGCGTCATAGCAATCAGCCTTTTGGTGCGTTCCCCTTTAAGAGAGGCGGGCTGAGTGCGTGTGTCAGTCAGCTGCGTGTAGCAGTAACGTTTAAATACACCAGTCGAGAAAGCTTTCTTGTGTGCAATGTGTTTATATGATGGAGCGCACGCTTGCAGATATTGGCAGCGTGCTGTTGTGGCATTTAAATGCATTTGAATTAAACAAAGCAAGCTTCATAAACGTAATGCTTACCGGACGTTTGTTTAAAATAGCCGAAGCAATATTCAAACCGAGCTGCTTATCGGCTGTTGGCAATATCAAGAAAGAGCGCAAAGTACCGTGACAGAGATATTAAGAACGCAGAACCAGGGAAGCAGGGACTTCTAGAGTTAAGAAAGAAGCCATCAGTTGCAGGTTACTGTACATTTACCATTTGTTTTGTTTAAAAAAAAAAAAAAAAAAAAGCTTGCGTGGTGATAGTTTATAGCAAACCGCATAGCAACACTGTGTATTTGTAGCCTAATTAATGTCGTTTATGTTTGTTTACTTTTAAAGCAGAAAATGTCCACATGTTTAAAGCAGTTGGCGTATTGTTTTTGTTCACTAACCTATTTGTGGATGTGTAAATGCTTTTTCTATAGATGATCGCAAATCCGACTTTTTCACATAACGCCTATACCCCAGTCCACAGAGGGTCGGATATGCGACGTTGTACTGTACTGAATATATAATGATTCCCCTAGCTATTTGTGGTCTTATGCTGCCATCTAGTGGAATAATAAGGGTATGTATTTAAAAAAAAAAAAAAAAACAGCTTCCAGATGATACATAACCTTATTACTCCGCTAGATGGCAGCAAGTTTTACAAATGTGTGAGATTAATTGTTAGTCCTATTATAAATTATTTTATTTTTAACAGGTCTTGCAAGAGTCTCGTAAAGATCACGAAAGCATAGTGTAGCTAAAGATAGCGTAGAGGACACTGCTGAATCAGAACCATTTCCTCCAGCAGGGTGTAGTGTAGGGGTAGAAAGATGTCAGATATCAGTCCACACTACGAAATAGAGATTGCCTTACAAAAGCGTTGGTAAGAGTACAATTTAACACGGTAGTAATACAGAAAAGGGACTTTCATAAAAACAAGATACCATCATATTTCACAATCGGGGCACTTACTGAGTTACAGACATAAGTATTGGCACTCCCTGTCTGAACTCAAATAATGTACCTGCAATCTTTACTATTACTTGCTAGGATGCATGAGTGTCCAATAAACTTCAAAAACATATCACTGTTAAATAAGTATAGTTTAATTAACAGTATGTATTAAACTAAATAAATTAGTGAATAACATTGTTTCAATTGAAGGATGCCAATACTTTCTTCTGCGACTGAAGATAGATAGAAAGTCTAGTAATCTCGCTGTATACAAGGATACGAAAGGTAAGGCTACACGTCAAACTGACGTGGTTTGGATCGTATTGATTAGGATTTTCGGCGTTAAATAATGTTTCTTCTAAAGTCTCTTTAAAAATGTCATCCTCCTCACTCTCCGAGGTTTCAGCATCCTTTTGTTTGCAAACACTTGCTAGCTCCCTGCGTAGCCATGCTGCTTCTGTTCAGCTGGGTCCACACCTGAGTCGCGTATGTGGACGTCCCTGCAACTTGAACCAGCTGCTTGCAGGAGAGCCGGGCTCTACTTTCCAAGCAACCGCCTGAGCGACGTCTGTAGACATAGGCGATCACGTGGCAATTCGAGAACTCTGATTGGTTCTTATAATGCTGACTGAACGGCTTGCATACCTGTCATGAAGAAGCGCTAATTTTAAAAACAAATAAATAAAATAAATACAATTCTAAACTTGTAGACACGTGAAAAAGAAAAAAAAAACAAAAACGTGTCAACTCAGTTGTCAAAACCAAAAAAAAAAAAAAAAAATACTCTCAGTTATCATTAAAAAACTTAAACTTGTAGACGCGGGAACCTTGGACACAGCAATTGAGCGATTTCGGGAGCAATTGAGTTGCGCAACTGAACGCTCAGGTGTGGACCCGGCTTTAAACTTCCCTTCCCCTGCGCACGTCATATAGCAACGGGAGGAGTTCCATAGCAACCACTGAAACAGGTTTCCCGTTTACCAAAACACCGATTTAAAACTTAAAATTAGACTGCTTTCCAGCAACTTTTGTGTAAAACTAAACATTGGAGTTTGTTTTGGGATATGTAAAATAGTACAACAGCCATGTCCCCCACCTGGGATTGAACCCATGACCCTCCGATCAAGAGTCCAGAGCCCCTAACCACTACTCCACACTGCTAGTTTAAAACAGTCAGGAATACAATTAAAACAGTAACTTAATGTCAAGTATATTTGCGGGGAAATGGCTAATTAATTACACAATACAAATGCAACTGTTATCTGAAGTATTTTAAAATAATTTTATGCAAATGTATATCCCATTTATAACCTTAATTACTTTCCCCTAAAAAGAGCTAACATCTAACATGCCAGCTTTAATATACATGCAATTTCCACAGACGTGCCAATTAACTAATAGTCAAAACCAACAATAATGACTAATAATTGTGAAAATAGTGAAACTAACTACTACTAATTAAGAAATTAAGTGAATAATAGACACAAATAAATTCGGACACAAGTACCAAAAACCTGACAGTTCTGCAATTATAATTGTCTAATTAACAAGGTTTAGGAATACACTTGTGCATGATGGAATCTCAAACAGGCTTCACATTTACTGCATGCAAAATGATCTTCACCATAGATTTAAATCTGCAAACCATTTACAGGTTGTTGCTTTGGCACCAGAGTCTAAATATCTGCAGTTTTATGATTCCAGGTCAAGGAGTGCGGCTCAGTGGTGGCAGCGATCTCTGCTCTGGGAGAGTTGCGTACAATAGCAGAGCGCTCTCTAGTGGCGCCGTGTAACCTATGTTAGCAGTTATTGGTTGGTCTGTTAGGAGAGAGCAGTTTCACAATAGCAGCCAATACATCGCGGTGTATTCAAACAGTTGCTTTAACAGTTTTACGATTTTGGTGTGTGTGTGTGTGTGTGTGTGTGTGTGTGTGTGTGTGTGTGTGTGTGTCTCTCTCTCTCTCTCTCTCTCTCTCTCTCTCTCTATATATATATATATATATGTAATTACAACTTCTGTATTTTTGTAATGTAAAGTTAGTGACACTTTTTTTTGGTTTAGCATCTTGTCATATTTGTCAAGTTATAAATAGTCCATATTTCTTTTTCTAATACAATCGTCACAATCAGTTTTAAAAAGCCAAAAATTACAACAAAAATATTACTTATCACACATGTGTTGATCACACAAATCCATATTTGAAAAAATCAATTTGCAGCCACCGCACTGATAATGCAGGCTGGCCTTTTTGGACCTCCAGCGAGGCAGCTCTGAGCTTGACTCGCTACTGTTAGGCAGCGCTCTCAGCATGCAGGTCGTTCAATAGAAAGCACCACGTAACGCTCTGGAGATCTCTGCCTATTGAACGCACCCCTGATCTTAACAAATGGCACGTGTATGGGAGTAAGTGTAAACGTGTGTACATGTCTGCTGTTTGATGTTATACATGTTAGAAGGTAGGGCCCTCAAGTGTATGTTTGCATAGAGTCCAGTGATGGGTTAATCTGGCCCTGTCCCTCGCTCCCTCCATTCCAGCCATGTAAGAATGTGGGACCCTGATTGGTTGACCAACCAATTATTCAATATGGTCATTGATTCAAGGCAGGTGAATATAAAAGGACAGTGTCCACCTCATGCAGGTGAAGAAGTACACATGAGGCGAGTTGCTGGTCCCTAAATACAAAGTGCTGCAGTCTGTCTGTCTGTCTGTCTGCCTTAAGGAAACCTTTTATATAAGTTTAATTTTGTTTATTTATTATCTTTACAAAATAGCAGGGAACATGAAGCCTCATGAAACACTGAACTTATTATTTCATTATTATTATTCACTGTTTAACACACAGTGAAAGTTTATTTAACTTAATGAATGCAAAACACAAAACTATATTTACCTTAATCACCAATGTGGAAGAATAATATTGTAAATGTACAGGAAAATATGAAAATGATTTAACAAAAAATTATGAAACATAATACTGTCTTGGAAAAACACAAAATAGTCCTGAGGCTGATGGATCTATGAGATCTCTATGTCATTTGTTAACATGATACTTCATTTATCAAATAACCACGTCCACGGGTAAATGTATTAAGTAATCAGAAAATGTATAAAGTTACCAGCTGCTGGATCCGTTTATAAAATGACAGAGGAAATGTTGGTTAATAGAGTGTAAATATATAAAGATAAAACGTCAGGTAGGCGAGGTTGTGTAAAGAGATATTTCTGCTCGTATAAAGGTTTGATTTCTCTCAAATCAGCAATACGAGGGAAGATGAAATAATCTTTACTTCATTGATTCTAGTTTCTTTTTTTAACGTTATAATATTTTTAAAATGTCTCCAAATATAAATATGAATATTTCCCAATACACTTTTATTTTTCCAGACATAGTTTTGTTTTCAGCATTTAAAATATGGTAAGAATCTAATGTTCTGCTGATAACTTTCTGCATCGTTGTTTGTTTCTACACACAGCAGCTCCTTTCTACCTGAACAATATGCGTGTTATAACAACAGGATATGAGCAGGGAAGTGTTTATTATAAGTTACTGCTTAATCAAAACTAGGACTACGACTAATAATAATAATAATAATAATAATAATAATAATAATAATAATAATAATAATAATAGCACACATTGTACCGTTACAAAAAATTATACCTATTTTATAATCTCTGTCTCTCATAATGTAAATACAATTTCACAGATCCACAACAGATTTTATCTATAAATGACTGAATAAGGTTGACTTTACAAATACATAATTTCACAATTTAAATTTAAAAAAAAAACATAGTTAAAATTAATGTGCACGAGCAATAGCCAGATGTCTTTGTTAATCGAGCTTGAAGAATTAAGTAGCCTGTGTCTTAAATTCGAGTACAGTATAGTGATACGAGCATTAAAATCAACAACAAAAGACAAGACTACCTGAGTACACAAACAGCAATGTGACTGACTGCCGAGAAAAGACGAACAAAGACGTCACTGCCCAAATACACAAATAGCAACGTGACTTACTGCCGAGAAAAGACGAACCAAAACGTCACTGACCGATCTAGAATCATCCATGACGTAGAGGCAGCCATTTTGAAAATAGCGTGATAATCTTAATGAGGAATTTGAATGGAAGCTTTTACATTTTCAGCGTTTCGTTATTAGGCTCAGTTTTAACAAACAGTACCAGCTTGGACAGATCGGAAGTGCTGACCAGACCCCTGTATTTTTCGACGTGCCAAGCAATACCACAGTTCACAAATTGAGAGAAAAACAGGTGTGAGTAATCACGAGTGGAAATGAGAAGCAGCACATCACTGTAATTGTCTGTGATAGCAGACGGTCACAAACTGCCTCCATATGCGTAATTGAGGTTGTGTCTTTGTAAATTATTAGTTATTTGATGTTTTATTTTTTCCTCAAATTGAGGGTGGGAAATTTGTTCTGCGTCTTAAATTTGAAAGAATACGCTATCTATATTACACCAACATACACACAATCTAGTCTGGCAAGTCTTCATTCCAGTTTTCACCTGTCCCTCACCTTTACAATTGAGTACCAATTAATGGCAATTAGTTTCCACAGCGAGTGTTTTAAAAGCCGACTGGAAGCGGATTTTCCTCTCATCCAGGACGCTGCCGTTTTTACTGCCGTGTTGCTGTACCGATCCAGAAACTTAAATTGTCTTTCAGCTGTCCCTGAAGAATATCCTGTAACACAAAACTGAAACTGAGCTTTCTGAAAAAAAATGTACAAAATCTGCATACACAAATGTATTTGAAAATATTCAGAACCCCCTTCAATACTTAGATCCACAAACAAGGCTGTTGTTATACACGCGTGTTGGCTGTTTGATTAGTCAATAAAATATACAAACAAATAAAACATTTCATTGTATTACCTGTTCACCAGAAAACAGGGATTGTGACCCTTTTGTCTTCTCCAGATCCACACAACGTTGTGGTATCTGAACCCAGTATAAAATGCATGTTTCAGGAAAACAATGTAGGATTCTCACATTGTTTCATTCTTCTTATTAACTGGAATATGATACTAGACAATGAATGATAACATATAAGGGCGAGGGCAATTTATTTATTTACCGACTTTCAACCTCTTTAAATAGATGTACAAATAACCCTCACTACTTTTTGTAATAGGCCGTTTTAACAGCTTGCCTACAGGATATTGGCAGAGGTTAGTGCTGCAATGTGTCCGCTAGGTGGCACCAAAACACTGTTCAAAGTTTTTACATCCCAAAGGTCAGACTAATACATCCTGTTTAGCTGCATTAATTGCTGCATTGATCAGTGAAAAAAGAGAAGTAATTAGGCTTCCTTTGCATGCGATCAAAACCTTTTGTTAACCTCCTCACTCAACAGCTTCCTCATTAGAAAGTATCAGAACTCCCTCACATCTTTTTCTGATATGGCAGGGCACCTTGCTGATCTTGTCGAAACCACAATACGAATTCACTCTATTGTTAATATGAGCTAATCTTATATTGCTGCTCTTTCAACTAAGCTCAATGTCCTTTGGATAGGACAGGAAGTGTGTTGTTTGAATAAACAAAGACAGAAACTGACGTTTTAAATTACCAACCCCACACTGCTACTTGTCACTAATGACAGTTTTGCTCATTTCACATCTATAGACTACTGCACTGTGGCAGCATAAACTGTTCACTGCTCTGTATATATATAGAACAAGCATGACTACAAACAAAACAGGAATAGGCAGGGCTTCATTTTGTTGCTTAATAATGGATCATTTAAAAGCCTTTCAGTCAGTATGTGATTGTAACACAATACAAAAATGAACCAGAGAGAAGTGAATCAGACTTGTCAGGTGCCCAGACTGTTATAACACAATACAAAAATGAACCAGAGAGACAAGTGAATCAGACTTGTTAGGTGCCCAGAGTTTTATAATGAAGGAAATAAAGATGTTTAGGTGGCAGCCTTACTGACAGGATCCTTTATTGCTCTCTTGAACTCTCTAATTTAAAAAACGTCTTCTTGCTATCTTGCTTCATCAATGGCATATTATTTACTTTTATTTTAATTATCATGTGTGACCCAGTGATTTGCAGTGCTCAGGTGTACAGGTGATGCAGGTGCTCCAGCAACGACAGATACAAAGTTTTACGGTTCAAAACAGTTCTTTATTTTCTCTTGGTCTGCTTGAGACCGTTAAATAATAATGCTGGCTCTACACAACAATGTGTTTTGCCAGCGTATAAACCACCGGGTTCAGTCCTGAAATAATAATACAAAGAACAACACACAACACAGACACTTCTCCTGACAGTGAGTGCTCTGAATGCAGGTGCGGAGCAAGGTAATACAGTGACAGTTGTGCAGTGAAGTCCGGGCTTGATGCTGGCCTGTAGCGACAGCTCCCGGTTCGTGTTAGCCGTCTAACAGTGACAAACACACAGTTAGTTTCCACAAACAAACAAAACACTTAACACTCACCATACGCTTTTCACAGTCCGTTTCCTTTCTCGCTCATTCTCATAACCACATCAAAGGAACAGATTACATCATCACATCCCCAATTATACCCTTAGTCACGCCCCCTGCGATAGCTAGTCCAATCATGTCTCGTCTAATCCATGACTGACACATCGCCTACCGCTTTCGGGCGATGACTTCGGCATCGTGACTCCGCCCCCTTCCTGGCTGGCTGGCTTCCGACTGATCCTGGAATGAACTGCCAGACCAACCAGTACGAGGCACTCTGTTCCTGTCATACAGCACCCTCACAGATCGGGAGGGAGATTGTTGTCTAGGATTCATTTGCTCTCTGTCACACCATGTCACCATGAGGTTCAGTGAAAGAACTAACTGAATAATAATATTTAGATGTTTTCCAAGATGCAGTTTGTAATTATCTGTTAACTGTTGTTGCTTCGCTCCCAGAGTCTCTAAGTGCAGTTTTGTGATTTCAGGACATAGAGCAGTGCGGTTAGGCGGTGACAGCAACCTCTGCTTTGGGAGAGTTGAAGTAGTGCATGGGCAGACCTGGGGAACGGTCTGTGATGCTGACTTTGACTGGCAGGATGCAGAGGTTGTTTGTCGGGAGCTGAAGTGTGGAATTCCTAAAGAGGTGCTGGGAGGAGCCCCTTTTGGAGAGGGGCAGGGTACGGTCTGGTCCGAGGAGATGCAGTGCCAGGGAAAGGAGCCCCAAATCTATAAGTGTTTGACTTCAGCCAGCAAGAAGCAGAGCTGCACACACAGGAACGACGTGGGCCTTGTCTGTTTCGGTGAGTCTATAACTTTGTTTATTAACCCGGGGCCATAAACATTATGGGTGGATATCAAGCAAGTCATTTAGACAAATGTTTCAATGAGAATTCTTTATTAAAGTCTTTACAATGTGGGCTCTGTGATTTTGCTTTAGGAGGCTCAAATGTAAAAGAAAGTAAGACATGCAAAGTGAGAACTTTTTTTAACCAGATAACATGTTTATATTATATGTATATGTCCAATACAATCCAAGAAGCTTAGCATACCATGAAGCATTTTTATATACATTAGATACATTAGAGCCAATTTTTTAAATAGAAATTGACCAGCTTGATACCGCTAGCTGAATGCTGCTTCATTTTCGGCAAGCCTGTTTTTGATCATATACCCGAGGGTGTGAGGGATTGGGTTGTTCTAGATGAGTGTCACTCTTCAGAAGTCTGTAATTAAATTAACTGATGCATAATTATTAGAAAGCTAAAGAAATGCATGCCCACCAATCATACCCTTGCAGCCAATATTACAACAACATAGCAACCCTTTTGTGATTGATAGCTAGAGTAAAGCAAACCCCATGTCCTGGTTCTCTGCTTGTGCTGTGCCCTGCTCACACTCTGCTGCCCTGTGTGCAGGGTACACTGAGTACAGGCTGGTGGGTGGCCCGGACTCCTGTTCTGGTCGAGTGGAGCTGCAGTATGATGGTCAGTGGGGGACGGTCTGCGATCGCTATTGGGATCTACAGGACGCCACAGTTCTCTGCAAGCAGTTGAATTGTGGGTACGCTGTATCAGTCCCGGGACAGGCCTGGTTTGGTGAAGGCAGCGGTGATGTACGGACTGATATATTCGACTGTGATGGCAGTGAGACACACATATCAAATTGCTCCATCTCTGCATGGGGACGAGGTAACTGCACTCATAGCAATGATGCAGGAGTGAATTGTTCAGGTGAGTAGTAACCACTCTAATGGGTGGAAGATTGAATAGGTAACTTAACATCCTATCTGCTAAACATATCTCGGTATTCTAGGTATTCAGATCTTCTACTGCCATCTGGTGGGATTGTAAATTAAATCAATTTACTGTTACAGTATTTTTTTATACCCATTAGTATTGATTAACTGTTACCATATTTGGGGTGTATTAGATGTGTGCAGTTTATGATATTTTATACATTATGTATGCTTACAAATAAAGCAAATGGTCTCACATTTAAGCTTATATAGTTTGAAATGCTATTTACACTTTTAATTAAATTCTCAATTATCCATGTTGGTTCTGAGTTCTAAAGCACCAATACCATAATGAGTTTATTCATTTCTCTAAAAAGCTAAATCTCTGAATAGCTTTGAGCTTGCTACAGGTGGAAGAACAGACAGTGCCCAAACAACAGAATTACTCTGAAACCATGTTTATGTTTTAACTGATTCAACATACAAGATAACAAACTGTAGACTGATGTAGAAGCTGTAGATGCAGTAAATAATGGTGCTGTTCCTTCAGCTCTGACGTGTTTCATTCCCCCCCTGCTCACTCTTATTATCTTCAGGTCCATTGCTACCAGCACAAGCAGGTCGAGTCGGGCCTCTACCAAGTAAATGCAACACCAGTAATGAAGGGACCACGCTCTGCTCAGGTTAGTGCAATTCAAACTCTTGTGTTAATAAATTATTTCAATGTGACTATACTGACATTACTGGCATGGGTACAGTCTGTGACAAGGATTCTTATCTGAAAATCGGCACGCATTATCATAGGGTTATTATTTATATTATTACTAACTGATTCTGTGCCTAAGCTGCAGTGATTGTGTTATTGATGTGTGCTTGTGATTCTGTCCCCCTAGATCACACGGCCCTCAGGCTGGTTGGGGGAGGAGGTGCCTGCGCTGGGAGGGTGGAGGTTTATCACAACGGCTCCTGGGGGACGGTCTGCGATGACTCCTGGGACCTGGCAGATGCTGAGGTGGTGTGTAAGCAGCTCCAGTGTGGGACGGCACTCAACGCCTCAGTGTCAGCCTCCTTCGGCCAGGGGACCGGACCCATCTGGCTGGACGAGCTGCGCTGTCAGGGGAACGAATCGACTCTGTGGGGGTGTGACTCAGGAGGGTGGGGGCAACACAACTGCAACCACAAGGAGGACGCAGGAGTCGTGTGTTCAGGTACAGGATTGCAATAACTCACTATACCTAACCAGTGGAAACTGAGCCATCTCTATATTAGCCATTAATATGTTAATAGTGGAAACCAAGGCAATATCAATTACTACATAAAATGTATTTAATCTTAGAGGTGGAGCTCAGTGTTTAGGACAGTAAGCAGGGCAGATTACTGGTGATCCTCTAATGATTTCAAACTATTTATACCACCTCTCCAATTTGTAGTTGATTGTATTAAAACGTTTTGTATAAAAAGCTTTTTAATATTGTCTCGCAGCAGTATTGTAATCAGGATAGTTCTGAGTGTCATTCATTGCAGTGCAGTTTTCTTTCACGATTGTATGTTGTTTTGACAGAGTTCAAGGATCTTAGACTGGCTGAAGGCTGCTCTGGACCAATAGAGGTTCTCTACAATGGCACCTGGGGTAGTGTCTGCAGCAACAGAATGACACAGATTACAGCTTCAGTGATATGTCAGCAGCTGAACTGTGGAGAAAGTGTTTCTATTAGAGATGCACAATCCAGGCTGAGTTCTGATTACAAATGGCTTGATGAAGTGAACTGCCGAAAACACGACTCTACACTGTGGCAGTGTCCATCCTTACCCTGGGGTCAGACAAATTGCGAAAACTATGAGGTGGCTGCGATTGAGTGCACAGGTAAAGATCTCCCTCTGTTGTTCCTCTGCTGGTCACCTGATGGCTCAGCAGTTAAAGACCACAGGTTTGAATCCTCCTCCTGAGATAACAAGGACATGCTGCCCCTAGCAAGTTACACAACATGGTAGCTGTGTTATTGGAGGATTCTGTCCTTTCTAAGAGAGGTCCATTTGATGTTCCCTCTTCTTGGTGAATGTTAACAACACTTCTGGAAGCAGAGCAGCGGATAGTGTCCACAGATCCCTGATCAAACCCCTGCACATCAAAGAGGAGAGGCCAGAGCAGGGATGTGTTAAAGTACAGAAAAGCAGGGCCTCTTTAGAATAGAGAGCAGATGAAACTTAAGAGATCCCAATGGAAATATGCCCAGGCCTTATGGAAACCCCTACAGCAATATCTTCAGAATACTTTGCATTCACCATTTCTTGTTTCAGCTCAAAACAAACAAGACACAAAGCAGGAGCATGCTTGAGCAGAGTGTGAATGCATTGTAATTTTTTTCCCAAACACTGAATTCACTTAATTGTTTGTTTTTAACAGTGAAAGAGAAGCCGTCTGTCACCAGCATACCCAAGTCATGCTCTGAAGACCTCACTCAAGAGCACTGCACAGGTTATTTTTTATTTAACAGCGTCTAAAAATAATGCATAAAATTGCAAAAGCATGGCCTTACAGTGACATGTATTGACATTTTAGACAACATTGTCAACGTTTGGCCTTTAAATTTCTGCTGTTAACTAATTTTAATGAGCGGTTCTTATAGTTTCAAATTAATAATTCAACACTGAATTGTGATTGCCTCTGATCTCTGAGACTGGTTACCTAGATTTTTTTCCAGAAAGGGAAATCAAGCCTCTGTCTACTACTCACACAGCAGCCTCTGGGCTGAACTGATTCAGTAAGCCCTGCTGTTTTATTCCAGAGCCAGCAGAGCTGAGGCTAGCTGGAAGCTCAAGTCCCTGCTCCGGACGGGTGGAGGTGCGGTTCGAGGGGTCCTGGGGGACAGTCTGCGGTGATTCCTGGGACCTGAAGGACGCCCAGGTGGTCTGCAGACAAGTAGGCTGTGGGGCAGCAGAGAGCGCAGGAGGGGGTGAGGCTACGTTTGGACAAGGGAACGGCATCATCTGGCTGGATGAGGTGAACTGCAGGGGCAGCGAGATGCATCTGTGGGACTGCCGGCGCTCTCTACTGGGACTCAATGACTGCGACCACAAAGAGGATGCATGGGTTACCTGTGCAGGTGAGAGAGGGGGTTATCTGAGCAGGGGAGATGGGGAATGAGCTGTACTGGGGAGAGGCTCTGTTGTGTTAGGCAGGGAGTACTTGCTTACATTGCAAATATTAACAGTCATTTCATTCTGTTTTACTTCAGACTACACTCTCATAAACATAAACACAAAAGCACAGCTCTAAGGGGAAATGTTTCTTATTGTGTAGCGTTCTGAATTTGGGAGTCGCGTGGATAAATGAAGGGAGGCCTCAGTTAGGGCTTTCCTATGTAAGCAATGTGAATACAGCTTTTTTGCTTCATTTACAGTACAGTACCCAACTGTTTCCAGAAGTGTCTGTCTGTCTTCCTCTCCAACAGAAGCCTCTCCACCCAGGCTGCAGCCACAGAGAGACATGACCATCCCATTGATAGCCTGCATCGTGCTGGGAGCTCTGCTCTTTGTGGTGCTGGTCCTGTTAGCCGGGCAGCTGCAGCACAACAGGATGCTGAGGAGAGGTAGGGAACAAATCCCTTTAAAGAGATGCAAGTTCAGGAAGGTGACACACTCAGGTCCTAATGCGTTGTTCTAGGATTGTATTCAGTAATGCCCTACACCGGCATTTTAAATCTGCAGTGCTTTCCAGACAACACAAATTCACTACCCAGATCCTTTATAGCAGCGATCCTTGTTCTGTGCATCTCAGATGACAATTTAAAAATCATTCTCTTTTATTAATGATCTGGTTAGAGAAAAAGCTTGTCTTGAACCACATGTGCGATACCAGCCTGCTGCAGTAGGGGCAGCAGAGGACACAATCTTGACAAGATCTGTCATTAATTAAAAAGCTGTTTAAAATGGCAGTTTTAAATAAAGAAAAGAAATGGTGTTCTTGCACTGTGGATCACTGAAGGCTGTGCTGTTCAGTACAGTGTGTGCAGAGCTGTGTCACTGTGAATGAGAGCCTGTTTCCTCCCATAGGGATTGCTGAGGAGGAGCTTGACCCCTTCCATGAAGCCGTTTACGAGGAGATTGAGTACAAACTGGCCAGACAGGGAACCTATGATGCGCCCAGGAGAGGTGAGTAAGAGGGGAGGGGGAGTGGAGAAAGAGAGAGCCAACACACACATCACACTGCCACACAATCCACAAACATGACTCAAAGCAGCAGACTTGTAAACCTCTCACCACAGGAAACACTACAAAGAGTGGGAGACAGTCAGGAACAGAGCAGCAAACAGTAGATAATATGTAGTTACTTAGGGTGTAGATCACAAAACCACTGTTTAATTTCCTATCCTGAATTCAGTAATCCAAACATTGAACAACAGCTACAATAGTAGTCAGTGTGCAACAAGTAGCAGGTAGTGAATTTGCAGAGTGAAAGCAGGCAGCACTAACCCTGTCTCCTGTTCCAGGGAGTTTCCTTTCTGATGAGCTGCCCTCTGACTACGATGATGTGGAGGACAGTGAGGGGAACCCCATCCCAGGTAAGGGGGGGCTGTGTTACAAACCTATGAAGAAACAATTCTCTCACCTGTATCACCGATTCTGTTCTCTGTCTGGTTTAGGTGAAGCAGTGCTCTCTCTGGTCTGTAACACTAATGCTGTTCTCTGTCTCTTTTAGGTGAATCGATGCCCTCTCTGGAAGGAGAGACCCCAGGGTACTATGACGATACCGTCCCTATGAACAGTAACCCAGAAGATTTATCAGGTGAGTTCTTGCAGACAAGCCCTGTAGAGGAGCCCTGCACCAAACCCAGTCTTGGAGAAAGTAAATGTTTTCAATCATGTTCCTAATTTAGCTCACGTTTGTCAAACCCTCAGTAACTGCATATTGCTTGTGCAGGTAAGTCCCAGGACTGGGCAAAATCCCCTGCCATGCCTGTTGAGCAGTAGAGTGGGTTTGATTCTAGGGTGCCAAGTAGTTTTTCTGCATTTGATGGGTCAGTCTTAATGTTATGTAAACAGTTTTATTAAGCACTCTCAACCCTGTAACTCTGTTAGTGGACAATAGGAGGGAGTTAATATGGTGTGGGTGAAAGCAGGTCAAACTCCAGAGCTAACCTTGATTCCTGTTCCTAGGAAGTTTCCATTCTGACGAACTTCCCTCTGGCTACTATGATGTGGAGGACAGTGAGGGGAACCCCATCCAAGGTAAGGGGGACTGGAGTCTATAGTGGGGAGGGATTGGGATGGCCCCTCAGATATCCTGCCCCGCTTCAGCACAGCACACCCTACTGCCCCAGGAGCAGCACGCTGTGGGGGAGCCTGTAACTGCCCCACTCCCACCTCTTCCAGCAGGTGTCACTACCAGGCAGTGGAGTTTGAGAAGTTCTGAATCTCTCAGAAACCACCCATGGCACTCTAATCACACCCATTGCATAAACCAATCCCTGACCCCAGATCTGTGTGAACCCTCCCACTGCGTAAACCCAACCAGTCCCTGATTGTGTGTCTCACTTTGGCAGGTTTTCCCCTCACTCCCCCTGGAGAGGAGAGTGCCCGGGCCACACTGCCCCCTGAAGAAGGACCCGCTGCACCTGACAGGACTGACTACGATGATGTTGGGGAGGAGTCTCCAGGAGAGGGTGGGGCACTGTGAGGCTGGCAGTGTGCCTGGGAGAATAATAGAGGGGCAGCTGGAGCCCCCTAGAGTTCTAGATCTGTAAGAGCGCCATTAACTGTAAACCTGCCAGACAGTTTCACTGCAGTTCCAGCCTTCCTCTGGGATTTCACTGTGAAACTCTGAATATCTAGCAGGCTTCTCATAAAAGTGCTTCATGTAAAAAATGAATGTTTCCCTTTATGCTGCAAAATTGCATCTTGTTACAAACAAGCATCAAATTAGGAAACCATGTCTCGAATGCTAATTGAACATTGAAAAAAACGAAGAAATTATATTTTCCCAAGAAAAATAAATCATCAAATTATGATTGTTGCAAAGCAACCTCAAAGATCAGTATTATATATATATATATTTTTTTAAAAATCACTGTTTCTGGCTACCAAAGTAACTGAAACAGTTCAAAATGTAACTAATAGCCATTGGGTGGGTTTTGGGGAAACACATTGTTATAACAATGGTTTTTGTGTGCACCCCCATCACAATTATGAAGGTATATACAGATTTCCAAAATGTATCCAACAATTTTATAAGGTTAGAATGTGTAAAGGAAATTCGCTTGGCAGTCTGCTGTCTGTGTATTTTGTGTCTGTTTTTTCTAGCAATGTCTCTTCTGGTCAGATTGTCTTTTAAATCCAGTCCATAGTCTTTAAATACAGATTGTGTTTTAATAGGGGTCTGTGTTCCCTCTTTCAGCCTGTAATTGTGGTGGTGTGCAGTTTCAAAGGGGATCTGGTTTGAAAAAGGATTGTTTTGAAATTCTGTTGTAAAGTTTGGATTTACAGAATTCCTGTAGCCCAACTCTTGACAGTTACCCTGTTTGTAATTCATTTGGAGCTCGGTGTGCAGATAAAAAATGATTTCTATATTAAAATGTTAGTTTGTTTTTTATTATTTGAATATATCTATTCTGTTTTAATGTACCATTTCTAAACGTATAGCATTTCTTGCAGAGTGTGCAATGGCTTGAAGGCTGTATTCTATTTTTAAACAATAAAGTCTAATTTAACATCCGGTGGATGGCATGTGTTTTTGTTGTAAAAATGGTTAATGTAATACACTGAATGTATTCAAGGTTCCTTTAACTGTACTTACTATGTATGTGCAACAGCCTGCAAAAAAAGGATGCACTCTGTCACAAAAAATAACTGGCCAACAGTTTTGCATCGTCCTACAGAATTAACTCCTTTTGCTTCAGAAAGTCGAATGAAACCTGCTGAATAATGTTATGTTGACATATTGACTTACATACCGCTTTGTTGTTTTCAATATACTCAAGTCTCAGTTCTAAAATTCTAGGTGATGCAAAACCTTTGACCATAGCTGTACATTCACTGAGCAAGTTTCACCGATACCTCTTTCCCTGACAGAACATTTTATGAGACAACTTCTCTTGTTGAACACTTTATTACTGGAGCTCTGGCATAACTGGCTGAGCCGCTGAATTACCAACTGAAGAATCGAGGGCGCAGCTTTAAAGATACAAACTTGAGTATTCACTGGCCCTTCCTATGTTAAACACACAACAGGCTAAATATTTCCTTAGGTATGGTGACACGTCATAACCCTCGGTCTTTGGTCACATGGGAAAGCAGTTTTGATCTCACTGGGAGACTAATCTTGTGAGATTAAGAGGAGGCAAGATTTCAATTAAAAAAATGTCAGATCTGAAGATGTAACAGCATTTCTAAATGCATGCTGTGATCTTTATTGCAATATAATTTATTAGTATACAGTTATTTGTAAACTAGCAGGAAACAGTGCAGACAAATTTTTTTTTTTTTTTTTTTTTTAATATCCACAAGCTACTGTTTCTCAAAGGGTTTTCTGTCCGGCTAGATGAATATTTGAATGCTTTTCAGTTATGATTACACAAAGATTTGAACAGAACAATATAAAGTTGCCTTTTCTTTTTCCTGCGGCAAAGCAGGAGAAAAAACACTCTACGTTGGCGACCAAAATCTAAACTCAAGGATCCACCTGTTTATCTTATTTTATATTCCTTGGATTATTTTTCTATATTCCTTGGAAAACACATGTATTAAATGATGTATTTTATAAACACAGCAGGTGAGTGTTTAATATGTTTAAGACACAAAATAATGAATTCCCTTGACAAAGCAGACATGAAAACATGTTTTTTTTTTCTTTTGAGTATAGTTTGACACACGTGGACATATAAAGGTGAGCTTTATGAAAATCTAAAGCCTTACATATAGATGGAATACACACCTTTACTACAGACAAGCTCTTAGGTATATTTTAGGAAATGTAAACGTTACAGCAGCCATTGTACAAGTCAGATATTAGAAAGAGATAGCGAGGCTGCCTTGGTGTCCAGATTAGTAATGATAAACACAGTGGTTAAGTGCTTGCACACACATGAAGCCTAACACGACAGTCGCCACAAGACATATTAATAAATTAATGAATTGTCTTT